>NW_019416523.1:42861-61314 GCF_000390285.2 Anoplophora glabripennis | reverse complement strand
AAGATGGCGCTCCCCCACATTTTGGTATTGATGTTCGAAGATACTTAGATGAAATGTTTCCAAATCGCTGGATTGGTAGACGGGGTACAGTTGAATGGCCGCCAAGATCCCCCGACTTAACACCCCTGGATTATTTTCTTTGGGGATATTTGAAAGAAAGAGTCTACCAGGACAGACCGGATAATATTGAGAATTTAAAGAACAGATTAGGGCGGAGATGCATAATTTACCAGCTGAAGTCATTCAGAATGCTGTGGACAGCTTTTACTATCGTCTTGGAGAATGCCAAATAGTGAATGGAGGACATTTTCAGCATTTGCGACATTGAGTATATTTTTATAAATTATCTAGTTCAATTTCTAAATTAAAAAAAACTTGTTATTAAAAAAATAAAACTTGTTTATTTGGTATGGCTGAGTTCGGTTTTCAACTTTTCAACGAGCCCCCTCATGCCTTATGTTTCCATTTGAAAAAAAAAAATGTAGGGGTAACTGGGGGTTAGGGGGTTGAAGAAAAATTAATTATTATATAACCGAAAGATGGGAAAAAATCAAAATCAGTTAACGTGTTTCGGCGTTTAAAAAAAAATTAGCTCATTTAAAAGATATGAATTTTATTCTGTACTTCTGGCCATCCCTGTATGTATAAGCCAAATTTCATAAACAATCTAATCCAATCATAATTAATGTTAGTAAAGTGTTATTTATGTCACAATAAATAAACTTACCTTCTACTTGATAAGAGGCTGTGGCTGTACCAAACATAAAATCTTTGGGGAAAAGTTTATTATTAGTTTCATCTTGTGCTGTGCTAAAAAAATATGTAAACGTTATATATTGATCAATCATTGACACCACTAACTTGAGCTTCTACATACGGGACTGTAGTTCGCAGAGTAGTTGTTTTTCACAGTTCAAAAATGCATACGTTAAAAACATTCATATGTTCTGAACATATGCATTTTTGAATTATACATAGTGAGTCATTAATAATGGTACACAGCTTACTGGCAGATTGTTAACGTCAAAATATAGTGGTTAAGCCAAACATGCCTTAATCAATTGTTGCTCCTTTTCGTTCTACAGGGTGTTAGAGTTGAAAAAATATTTTCGATTTCTTTGATATATTTTAAGTATGTATGGTCCGATTGTTTTGAAAATTTGTGGTTCTACGTTTTTTGAGCTGGCAAATACGAATATGCAAACAGTATTGGGGTTGCGTCTAGGGGGCGCTAGTAAAAATATGTCTAACTTTTTGTATTTTACGATTTTAACTAAAAATTATTGAACCACGTTCAATTCTAAATAAAAAAGGTATACTTGTCACAAATCACAAACTCAACCGGTTTCGAGACACGGACATTTTAAGTTTTTGAGATTCGGCAGGAATTAAATTAAAAAATTATTTTTTCCAAAGTCATAATAAATATTGACAGCACATTATTATTACCCGAGAAGTAAGAGAATATCTTAATAGAAATTTCCCGCACCGCTGGATTGGACGATGTAGTACCTTGGCCTGCATGTAGCTCTGATTTAAATACGCTAGATTTTTCTTTTGAGGCTGTCTTAAATCTCTAGTTTATAAAGGCATTATTAATAGTCAAGAACGATTATGGACAAATACTCAAGGATCAGTTCATATTATCAAACAATATAGAACTTTATTTAACATCAGACAATATTTAAATAAGTGCATTGAAGTCGCTGGTGGTTGCTTTGAGAATATTTAATGATTAATAATTTGTTAAGATATGAATAATAAAACTTTCATTAGCTGTAATGTTTGTCTTAATTCTTAATTCAGACTTGATATCTTATGACCTGCTAATTTTCTAATTTAATTTCCGCCGAATCTCAAAAACTTAAAACGTCTGTAACTCGAGTATTCATTCAACTTTCAAAACAGGAGTTAGAGCTTTTGAATTTTTATTATTATTTCACATTTTGTAACAGTGCTCTATATTTCATTTCACTATCGGAGTATACTAAATATAAATTTTATTTTTTAACATTTTTTAGATTCAAATTGTGTGTTTATTATGAAGTAAATATACAATATCATTTCAATTTACAATTTATATACTAAATTAACAAATAGACAATTCTTAACAAAAAAATGACAAAATTTTTACACTTGCCTATGTTTGGAAACTCACCTAATAGCAAGCAAGCAACAAAATATAAAACCTGTTAGAGACATGACTGATGCGATTAATTCTCTGAAGTGCCTTATATATGTGTTCATAATAAATCATATTTTACAAGTACTCCTCAGTTTGAAGTAGCTTTCGTAAGTACATAAAATTCTTTAGAAAGAAAAAGTATTGAGTATTAATTATAATTGTATTAAATCATAACCCAGAATTAGTTTATTTGTGATATGTTTGAAGTACTGAAATTGCTCTTATCAAAACACTAGAGCCTAGTTACTAAGCCGGTGAATACTCCATTCAAATTAGAGTTTGAACGTGAAAATATGATTAAAAGACATTTTATTGCATTTTATGACAGGGAAGTGTATGTAGAATGATAATATTAAAGAGGTAACTCGAAAGAAGTGACGCTAAGTTGGCAAATTGCAAATACGTGGCCACTTATTTTACTGCCCACGAAAATCTAGACGATCTATCGGAAAATTAGTAAGTAATTGTTTAATTACTAAACGTTAATTTTAGAAGTTACATAATGTAGATATAGGTTCTAATCGATCCAAAGAAACGTATCGAAAAATAAAAATTTCAAAAAGTTGAAATTAAGTAGCCCTTTACAACCAACATAGCAGGACATGTAAAACAGCGTTATAAACAAATTGTCCCAGGGTCAAGCAAAAGCCGCTCGGGAATTCGGTCTTTTTGCATTAAATAGAGCTTATTTTTACAGAATTAAAAAATAGGAGAAATCACCTACGCCTCTTTATTCCCAAGATAGGTTTTCTTATAACTGTTACTTAACTATTGGGAAGGAATTTTAGAGACAAAAGAAAGAGTTAAATTTTTATTTTTAGAAAGTTTTACATTGATAGTTTATGTAATAAACGCGCTTGTAACAGTAAAAGTTAACGTTAATGAACGGCCTGCATGCGCATGCGGGCGAAGAAGTGTCGAGCGCGCGCATGCGTGTGTACTTTGCTCTCGTTCACACGCGAGATTTTTTAATGTTTCAAATTCGGTTAAAAAATCTCGCGTGCGACCGAGGGCTGCGTTAACGCGCGTGCTCAGGCCCGGCGCTTCTACTCACGCGTGCAGGCCGTTCATTACCGTTAACTTTTATAGCTGCTAGCTCGTTTATTACATGAATTGTCAATGTAAATTTTTTGGAATTAAAAGTTTAATCCTTTCTTTAATTGTCTCTAAAATCCCGATCCGATACGTCCAATAGCTAATTAACAATTAACATTATTAAAAAAATGTTCAGTTAGGAATAAAGGGGCGTAGTTGATCTCTCATTTTTTATAAATTGCCGTAAAAATAAGCTCTATTTAATGCAAAAAGAGTGAATTCCCGAGCCACTTTTGTATGACCCTGAGACAATTTGTTTATAACGCCGTTTTGCATGTCCTACTTTGTTAGTTGTAAAGGGCTACTCTTTGAAATTTTTCTTTTTCGATACGTTTCTTTGGATCGATTAGAATCTATATCTATGTCACATAGTAATTAAACAATTACTTGCAAAATAACGATATTCACTATTCGCACCACATTTTGTACGAAAATTGCGAACGGTAGCTGCCAAACATTCACTAGTTTTAAAATATCGTTCAACGATGAATAAGTTGTTGAAATTTTTAATAATCTTTGCAAGTCACCTTTTAGCAACATATCTCCTAATTTGAACATTTTAGCTTCTAATAATACATCACTATTATTTTCATACTGCTGTAACTTTGAAGTTACATCCGCATTTCTATATTTTGCGCCAGAAAGAGATCCATAACAAATTAACTCTTTTGCAAGTACAAACACATTTTGGGTTTTGGGAAATAGAGTTTACTCAAAAATAAACAGTGTTGTCATACAGAGCTAATCATGTTTCGTAGTTTTGTAATAATGAACAAGATATAAAAATTTTTTGGGTACCTAAAATTTGTTTTGTCAAATTATCTATACTTGATTGTACAGTGCAAATAAATTTTGGAATTGGTTAATGCTTTAAGTGACTCCATAGGTTAAGGTCTAAATGGTTAAGGTCAGGTGACCTTGCAGGCCAATGAACGGGATCGCGCCTTCCAGTTCATCTCCCATTGAAATTATTATTGAGCCTCTCCCCCACATTTCTTCCATTAAATAAACAAACTTTTATTTTCATAGCTGCCTTGTTTTACATTTCTTAAAATATCTCCTAAACAAAGCCCGATCTGAAATAAAGTTATTCTTTATTTCATGTTTAAAATTCGTTTTTGCATATGACATTTTATTTTAGCTGCCCAGTTACGAAACACCCTGTATATAAACAAATAAAATATAATAAAACAACAAAGCAGTCATAAAAATAAACATATTCATTAGGGTGGCCCAAAAAAAATATTATTGTTTTCATGTCTTGTGAAAATATGTTAGTTTATCATGTTTTAAGAGCCCCCTCAAAAAATCAGCTCAAAAAGAATTTATTTAGAGGTCGCTCATGATTTTTAAAAAATTCCAAAATTGTCAAAAATTGAATTTTTTCTTTTTTTTAATTTTTTTTCTCGTTATTTTATCATTTTCTAGGTTGAAAAAAATGTCGATTCTGAAAATTTCAAATCGATATTTTAATTTCTAAAGGTCACTCATAATAATTATTTTAACTTGAAAAGTAGTGTACCTAAAATGTTTTCGAGCGACCTCTAAAAATAAATATCAACGAACTAATAATTTTTTTTATTGAATTTGATGAACAAAAGAATAGAAATAAATCAGACACAATTTCTCGAGGCAAAATTTACTACCGCACTGTGAGTATCACATATCAAGTGTCTCGTGATTTATTTCTATTCTTTTGTTCATCAAATTCAATAAAAAAAAATATTAGTTCGTTTTAGAGGTCGCTCGAAAACATGGGTAGGTACACTACTTTGAAAATTAAAATAATTATGAGTGACCTTTAGAAATTAAAATATGGATTTAAAATTTTCAAAATAGAGGCTTTTAAAACATGATAAACTGACATATTTTCACAAGACACGAGAAAAAAATAATCGTTTTTTTTTGGGCCATACATAAATTAATACAAGACATATAAAATAATACAGCAAACATTTATTTCAAGAAATCTACCGTACTGTAAAGACATTGCTCAGTCAAATACAATTTAAGTTCGTATTTAATTTGTTTTTCAATATGAATAGTTCTTACGCGGGGAGTTGATTAAAAAATTTGGTTCCAATACGACTTGGAGCATTATGGGTAATATTTATTCTGGAGTAAGGAATATGTAAGTCACATCTAGTCCTACTATTTTTATTATGAATACCAGAATTGGTAAAAAATTATAATTTATTATTAAAAACGAACAGGCAAATCAACATCAATCGATTGGCTAAATATTTTGATCAAAAGATTGGCTCTTTAGGACTTGCTTAAGAAATTATGAGAGGTGAGACGATTCCCAACGAAACTATGAGTATCTTTGTTTATGGTGCCTATTTTCCTAGTCAGTTTTGTAGTCCTCATTTGTCAGCTTATCCAACCTTGTCCGCATATAAGTACACAGGTCCGTATATCTGTATATGCAGAGTCGGAAAGTCCCCATGGTTCATCGGCCGTTACGTGAGCGGGATAAAGTAAGTTATAGAAATCCGTGCGATAGAGAAATATGGCTATAATGAAGGCGTCTAATAGTCACCGCCCCTTTCGCCCTTCCACAAATAAGAAGTGAATGTTATTTGTGGAAAGTTCATATCTTATTGTAAAACTTCCTGCTCTTGTAATTTTCGAGGTTAAAAAAGGGCCCCATTTAAAATATTGAATTTGATCTTCAAACGACCTTGAAGGTCAAGGTCATTTTCAAGGTCATGTCAAAGTAGCTCTCTTTTCACCCTACAACTTTTATATGAAATATTAAAAAAAAGTTATTCCAGCAAGGTACGCCGTTGTCTCAATTGTTTTTTTATGGCCATTTTATGGTCAAAATATGGGTTAAATCGAAAAAATAGTAAGAAAAAGTTTTTTTCGTTTTTCAGTCAAGATGCTTGGTAAAAAATGGGTGTTTCCATTTTTAAAAAATCATCTCCCGGTCTAGACCGGAAGCCGTAATATGAATCTTTCAATGGCCCCCTCGGTGCCCTACAATTTTTGTCTGAAACTTTTTTCGAAATAACCGAGATATTATTTTGTCTCAAGATAATTGCCTCACCCAGTATATGCCATGGATGAATTTAGATGAACATTTTATTAATATTCTTCATTTTCGGTTTTCGATAACTATAATGAATTAGTTGATGAAATTTCTGTTTACATTAAATAAAAAACGCTATTTTTTAATAAGTTTTGTAAGCACTAAATTTTCACCTTTTAGCAATATATCTCCTAATTTGAACATGCATCGCTATTATTTTCATACTGCTGAAGTTACATCCGCCTTCCTATATTTTGCGCATCAGATAAGCGCACCATAACAAATACATTTTGGGTTTTGCGAAATAGTTTACTCAAAAATAAACAGTGTTGTCACAAAAAGGTAATCATGTTTTTTATATATTAATAATTATACTCGTAGTTTCGTAGTAATGAATAAGATAACATTTTTTTTTAGGTAAAACATACTTGGTTGTATGGTGTAAATCAATTTTGGAATGCAAGCAACTGATTCTATACAGGGTGTCCGCAAATTTGACCGACAACGTTTGACTGTATATTCACGGTGATAAATAAATTCGATCTACGAAAAAAAACTTTTGGTTTTTGAGTTACAGGCCTTCAAAGTTGTCAAAAATAGAACTAATTTAATGAATAACTTCATTACACTTTCCGATCACGTTAGAATTTGGCACATTTATTTGAGTATTATTTCTTAAAGCTTTAGTCAAATCGATATATTGGGTGGTAGTTTTCTCCGGTTACCTCCCGCTTTTAGCGGTCAAAACTTTGACAGTGATCGTTTTTTTTTAAAACAGGCAGCAACATTTAAAAGGTCGTTTTATTTAAAAAAAAATGTCTTGAGAAAGTCGCCTACAGAAAACCTTGAGAAAAAAGGTATTATTTGCAGGTCTGCATTGTTGCGGTTTGCGAATCAGTTTTACGAATTTAAAACTTTGAGTTCGGTAGGCGATAAAAACAAAATGTTGATTGCTGTGGCTATCAGGTAATGTCATTATCGTCATTTGCTCTAAGTGACAGCTTATTGTTATTTTACTTTTATTTTAATATTAATTGATTTTGCTAGTTTTTTTTAAATTCGTTCCATTAATTTATTTAGGAGGAAGTATTTTTATTAATATCGTTTTATTAAACATGGAATATTCATCAATGAGCTTGCCGACATGCATTTAATATTAGGATGGTGCAGGATAAACTGTCGACCCGTTGCACTATTGTACAGTGAAAGATTTCCGGATCGTCGAACACCTCACCATATTACATTCGCTTCGATTAACAGAAGATTACGAAAGTATGATTAATTTAAAAAAACATGCCGTAAAGACCAGTGGTCCTCCTCAGTTGCCACCTGAAGTAGAAGAAGACATTCTTAATGTCATCGAAAATGAGCCAAGAAGAAGTGTCCGCAGTGTATCAAGACAATTAAATGTATGTAAAACTAATGTTCACAGAACTTTTATAACAGTAACTACTTCGGCCATTTCATTTGCTCAAAAACTTGAAGATTTAGATCCCAACGCATGTTTACAATTTTGCCGCTGGTGAATGTCTTCGTAGAAGATAATTTGCTTTAAAAATTGTTTTTTACCGACGAATCGTGTTTTACAAGGAACAGGGTTGAATATTTTCATAATTTTCATGTTTGGAGTGATGAGAATCGTAAAGAAATACGATGATAATGAAATTATCTGATAGCCACAGCAATCGACATTTTGTTTTCATCGTCTACTGAACTTAAAGTTTTAAATCCGTGACACTGCTATGTAAACCGAAACATAAAGACCTGCTATAATGCCATTTTTCTCAAGAATGGTTTTCTGTAGGCGATTTTCTCAAAAGATAATTTTTTAAATAAAACGACCTTTTAAATGTTTCTGTCCGTTTAACAAAAAATACAACCACTGTAAAAGGTTTGACCGCTGAACGTAGGAGGTAACCGGAGAAAACAACCACCCAGTATATCGATTTGACTATAGCTTTAAGAAATAATACGCCATAATAGTCCAAATAAATGTGTCAAATTTTAACGCGATCTGTAAAAGGGTTATGAAGTTATTAATTAAATTAGTTATATTGTGACAACTTTGAGGGCCTGTAACTCAAAAACCAAAAATTTTTTATTTAACTTTTTTCCGTAGATCGTATTTATTTATCGTCGTGAATATGTCAATATGTCAAACGTTGTCGGTGAAATTTGCGGACACCCTGTATATGCATGAAAAGAATATCTTCGCAATATGCTTCGATGAATGATTGTAGTTATCAAATCAATATGTAACTGTTACAGTCGATAACTGATAATTATAAGTTGTTTAGTACCAGTTTTTCAATTATGTCACAGTGGTATATTCTTTTTCTGATATACAAGGTAAAAATTGAACTGAAATAAAGCAATTAACCCAATGTATCAAATAAAATGCTTCCTTAAAAAAAGGCTCATTAAAAAATTGTGTGAAGTTCTGTGTGTCTAGCTTTTAATACAAAATTGTTTTTGATTAAGCTCATGGTTTTAGAGACGTATAATTATAAGATTCGATCGACTTACCTGTAAGGAAGATCAATCTCAATTATTTAGAGCATCGTAGTTCTTCTATGATTCATGTTGGTAGGTCTCACTTATACATGACGCGCGCACAGGTTTAAAGGAAATAAGTGTTTCGTAACAGTCCGTTACTACTTATTGATAGCCAGCCAGTTCATTTTGTGACCGAACCAATCGCGCTGTGGGTAAAAAAAAGAATGGCAGGTGGGCCCCATCATAGAAGAACTACGATGCTCAAATAATTGAGATTGATCTTCCTTACAGGTAAGTCGATCGAATCTTACAATTATTTTTCGCATCTCCGTTCTTCTATGATTCATGTTGGTAGATGTTTAGAGTAAACAATTAGCGCGATTAAGTGCAGTCAAAAAAGTTTCTAAATTATGCGCTATTTTATAGTTTTATGAAAAAAGCTTCTCAAGTAAAATAAGAAGTACTTATATTTTATCAAATTATGACAATCAGAAGAATTAGTGGCTTCTTCTCCTTACTGTTTTCATATTTGATCTAAATTGGTTTTTTAAAACAAACTTTTTTTTTCCAGTTTTCCTTTATTATTGACCATATATTACTTATTATGTATCATACATTATATATTACATATTATATATCATACACCATATACCACATTCTATATGTATATCATATAGGCTATACTGTATATCATATATACAGGCATACACGTACATACATATGTACACATATATTTTGTTAAGCCTAGGTCAACATTTCCGTTTCGAAGAACAATGTTGTAATAATGCACAATTCCGGTTCATTTTATAATAAAGAAAATATTAGAAAAATACTGTTTTTTACTATAGAGTTCGACAAAAGATATTTCTGAAATTTCTCTTTCAGTTATCATTTTGATTTACAACTTTTATATTTTCCAAATTGTTTATACTCCATCTGCTTATGCAAAAGTAAGAAGTGAAACGACTTTAGGTTTTATATCTTTTTACAAATGGTAGCATTTTCGAAAATTATATTTTTCACAAAAGAAGTAGAACAAGGTTAGGATTTCAAGTCACGGAATACTTGCTGTAGGTTTTCGCAATAACCTTAATTTGTAGGATACTTCTAATTATTAAGGGCGGAATAAGAGTGTTGCTTTTCAAACAAAATATAATCATGATTTAAATTTTTTTATGTAAGTACACCAATCCTATATATATTTACATATATTTGGTACAAGCATAATGTCCCTTTTTTTTTTCTCTATTTCTATATCGACCAAAAATTTTGGTGATATCGATGTTTTATTGTGATCTCCAAATGGGAGAAGTAAACTAAAGTAATTCATAAAGAAAAATAAATATATTTACATGTGTATACTTTTTTTTTTTTGTTTATGGAACATTAGAAATCGTCGCTCCTTTACCAATTTGGTAATGTGGAGGTACTTGCAGCTTTTTAGGTTTTGACTGAGGACTGGCGTAAAGTACAGATTATACAGACACGAAGATTATATATACATTATTTGATACTATGAATGCTTAATGGTGATAAATCACAAATTCCTGGGGATAGAATTTTTATCACCTCTGGACATCAGAAAGATTATAGCCATTTGTATGTACTAACCCTAGCCCTACTAAACTTTGCTACTAACAGCATGTCCAATGCGTCACAAGACCTGAGGGAAGCAGATTGCAGCACCGCTTTTTCCTTAATGATGGTGACTGCGCATGCTCAGGTACTCATGACATAAAGAGGGTGCAATATTTAACCCCTTTCTATATAAATATTATTACAGAAAAAAGGGAAGCAATAGGTTTACATTTTCAAGCTAATTTAGATAGAGTACCATTGGGAAATAAAAGAACTGTAGCTATTTGGAACGTTTTGAATTTCGTCTTGATATTTTGTTTCAGAAACATCAGTAACTTAGTATGACCGAAATTTTTTACTTTGGACTTTAATTCAAATTCAAGTCAATGTATAGTCCACTGACATAATAGATATAAAACACATATAAATGTAGTTATCTATTTCGTGATATTTGATGTATACTTGTTATATAAGTGTGATATTAATTGTTGCTTTGATATGTGAAAGCCAAATTTTTCTTTGATTCATAGCCCAAAGAACGTAACTGTAAAGTTACAGTATGTTGAATAAACATTCTTAAAGGAAGCCGTTTTTTACAAATTTGTCTCTGAATGGCATTGGTATATGGCTACTAATGTAATACCTCTCCAAGTAAGATGCAGTTGCCAATTTTTGCTATATTCATTTTACTAATTGATTTAATATGTCCATGACAAATTAGATTAAGACATTAATTTTCAGCCAAAGGAAGCAACTAAATGTCTGAACTTATATTTTAAACTTCCTAAACATCCTTTTGATTTTGTCTGTCGTTGATGTAGTTTTTAGATATGATTATTTCGATATTGCTTGTACTAATATAATTTGTGTATTATACCTTCAAATGGTATGTAGTTCATCTTAACAGATGCAAGCTTTTTGATTTGTTTGGCCACAATAAACAAAATTCCATACTTGGTAAATTGTATATTTATATGTACAGGCATATACCTAGATATACACTGTAAATAAATAGATCTGAGTGAAATCCATTGGGTGACATTATTGAGCACATTTTCAGTCAATACTGGGCACCTTGACAACTCTACACATTTTTGATAATATTTGAACCGATAGTTTTACTCATAAAATTTTAGTTGTATTTACTCATACTAATAGAGGAAAATTTCACTCAATCGAGTGGACAGAAATTGATACATTATTGAATGAAATTGGGTGAAAATAGGTCAAATGTTCCTTACAGTGTATATATTTTTTTAACTTTTATAAATTTCGTATGCTTCTTAGGTTGTAACTCTGGTTAATATTAATATTTTTATTCATACTATCAGGCTACTCTTCTTCTGACCTAATACTTCATTTAAGGTTTCGTTACGTAATTGCTTCCTAATACTTCATTGAAAGTTCCCTTATTATCATTTATCATTTTGTCCTCTCCTCAATTGCTATTTTTTCATACACTTGTCATAAATGAAACAGTATGTATAAAAAACAAAACTTGATCGGTCTTTTTTTTTTATACTTATAGAGACACAGAGGAGTTGCTCAATTAAGTTTTCTATAATAACATGTCACTCTGATGCATCATGTTTGATGATAGTGCCATACCTAGTAATCGAATGTTTTTTTTTTGCTTATATACACATACGTACATGTATGTACACACCTATATTTACATTTACATTTACATTTTACATTTCTCAAATCTATATAGATTATTTTAATCAAATAAAATATATAAGGTGTTATTAGCAAAACTGCGTGTATAATTCGCATTAAGTTTCATTGTAGAATAGCACCTACTGAGTGACAAAACAATGCACTCATTTTTAAATTTCATGTACTCTATTTTCAATAATTTTATTTTATCTACATCAAAGGCTCCTTTTACCAGTAAACTCTTCTTCACATCGCTCTTCTTATCCATACTGCTCACAATTTCCGCCCCTCCCCCTTTGTTTTTTGGTATACTCTCTTATTTTTTTTTACTCGTCTTTTACACTGTTTAATATGACGTAACTATCTCCAGGAACTCGTACTAAATACGACATTAATTTGTTGAGCACCTAATTCACTCTCATCTGTAAAAAGTTGTAAATTTCTAATTTTTGTTCGAATTAAAAGGGAGTGGTGAGTATTAGTATATACTAACTCACTATTTTGGGAACACAGTACAATCACTGCTTCTGAAAAAATGTAGCTTTAAGCAGATTATTTAAATTTTGCTATGTAAGCAAGGCAAAATTATAATAGGAAGCCTTTAGAACGAAAAATCCACTTTGCGTGTATACCATGGTATGCAGAGGGTAAAAATAGCAGTAGAATTACACCCAAATGTCTAAAACAAGTTATGGGTGACATGGTTAAAATAACTACTAAATGCTTAGAGATAGATAGATAGACTTTGCATGTAAAAAGAGTGAAACCCACACTTTACATGTTTCATGAAATGCAGACAAAAGGTCAATACGACTAGACCATATTTAGTCGAATTAAAGCAATCGCATAGTGCCCCAAAATATTCTGCAAACAAATTGTCCGTGGTCAAAACACCAAAAACTGCTAAGCCCTTTTAATACAGTCAAAACGACCGTATACTGCCCCAAATATTTGGCAAACAAAAAGTTTGCGGGCAAAGTAGTTAAAACAACTACGATATAGCTAGTTAGACTTTTTATTGAAGGGAGTGAAAACCACTCTCGACATGTCACATGGAGTGCGGGCAAAAAAACAAGCGGCTACGCCCTATTAAGACGGTCAAAACGACCGTACTGCCCCAAATATTTGGCAAACAAAAAGGTTTACGGGCAAGGTAGTTAAAACAACTACAATATGGCTATCTAGACTTTCCATTTAAGCGGAGTGAAAACCACTCTCTACTTGTCATATGGAATGCGGGGAAAAAAACCAAGCGGCTACGCCCTATTAAAACGGTCAAAACGACCGTTCTGCCCCAAATATTTGGCAAACAAAAAGTTTGCGGGCAAGGTAGTTAAAACAACTACGATATGGCTAGCTAGTCTTTCCATTTAAGTCACATGGAATACGGGCAAAAAAAAACAAAGCGGCCACGCCCTACTAAGAGGGTTAAAACGACTGTATATTCTGCAAACAAATGTTCGCGGTCAAAATAATTTAAAAACAACTACAATATGACCAGCTAAAGCTAGACAATCCATTTAAGGTGGAATTTGCATTTGAATTAGACTAAAAACTCTGCTCTGCGTGTACCATAGTATATGAGCTAGTATTATCAAGTCAAGGGCGGCTAACAGAAAAATTTTAATGAAATACGTTTGCATCTGAAATGGATAATTAATATAATATTTCCCTTACGTGTGATTTATCTCGGATTCATGGAAATTCTTTTCTTTTGCATAAGTTGACCAGAACAAAGCAAAAACTATATTGTGCTGTACATATGATCTAGCGGCTTTAAATAGGAATATATTATATGCATCAGCATTTCTGGAATAAGATGATGCGACAGGAATGCTGATGTTGCATTATATGTTATATTAGATATGTTTTTATACTGAAAAATAAAAATAGAGGTCATACAGGGACTTTATATTACACTTGTTAATTTTATTCTAATTTTGATGTATTTTAATTTAGTCAAATAATAAACCACAAGAAAAGTTTTAATACAAGTTATCTTTTTAAGCAAGGATTTTAGATTGGGGTGTATGCGATCAATTGCTTTTGTTTTGCCAGAAGGTGCAAACACTATAAAGTTTTACACCTGATCCATCCTGTATATTTTGATTTTTAATAAACATTGTGTGTTTGGACTCCTTACGAAAATTTAAATTTTAAGAATTTTGACACAACTTCCCTTCCTAAATTGGATTAGGTAAATTAATATTTTGGAAATATATTAGTTTCACATTTTAAATTCCATTAAATAAAATTTGATTAATTTTTTGTCCTTACCTTAACTTCACAGGCAAAAGGTCGCTAAGAATAAAGTTTTTGTTAAGATTTTTGTGGTTCTGGATTATTTAATAAAAAAGGCAATGTCTGTTTTTTAGTTTTAATTGAAAATAGAATTTTTTGTTTATTCCTCACAAGTGTCTAACAAACAATGAGTCTCGGCAACCTTCTTGTAGTAAGCCGCAGAAGTTTTAGGTGTTCTCGTCCTATTAATGCTGTCGAAGTCTACATGGTAGAGCCCGTATTTTTGTCTGAAAAGAGAAAACAATTAAAACAGTATAAATCATTGAATTAATTTTCATATCATTTTATCATAAAACCAGATTACTTTATCAATTGCCTTGATACGCTAAGAAATATCCAAAAGCAGGTACCTTAGATTACCTAAGGCATGCATGTGTTTCAGATACTGTGTTTTTTACTTGTTATTTTTCGAGGAATTTACGTATATTTATGAAAAAATTGCTTTGATACACTTAAGAAGTATCGAAAAGCATGTAAAAATCCTATTTACCTACTTTTGGATACTTAAGGCGGCATGCATGTATAGCAGATATTACATGTTTTCCAAAAACATTGCCTATTATTTTTAGATGAACTTACGTATAGCCCAGTCCCCATTCGAAGTTATCAATAAGACTCCATGCCAATTACATTCACTCCATCCTCTATAGCACTTCTTACATTGCTGAGATAATCCTACAATCGATCAGTGTTGATAAAATACTCTTAAATCAAAAAAATATATTACCCTGAAAAAACGAACTCTTTTAACATCATCTATGACCTCGTTTATGACGGAACCATTATCAGCGATACCATTTTCTGTAATTATAATTGTTGGATTGTTGTAGGTTTCCTTCAATTTAAAAGTTTTCTTATAGCCCATGGAGTTATCTAATGGGCAAAGGAATATATTTCACTACATCGTTTTATAATAATAATAATAAATAATATTAACAATATATAGAATAATGGCCATATATAAGAATTGTTCATTGGATTATGTTACTACAAAGACTATGCTGACTATACTAGCCGTGAAATTTTTGTATATAAAGTTGTCATTATAAACGGGTATTTAATTTTCTTTTAGAGCCTTTATAGTAAGAGAGTTAATTGGTTGATTAAATATTGACCCTTATGTCACGTACACAGATACTTAACTGTTTATTATTTTATTTTTGTAGTTCATTATTAAAGCAAATAAATACCTTGAAAAAAGACATGGAGGATGACTCCCAGTCATCGGGCTGGTAGCTATTAACTCCTAGGTCGTAGTCGTAATTTGGTTCCGCAATTGAAGCTTCGTCCTTGGCAGCTACTAGGTTCGAAGTATACATATTGAGACCCATGTAATCGAAAGTGCCACTGATGTATGCAATTTCTTCGTCGGTGAATGCTGGTAGACGGGAGTGGTTGGAACCTTCAGCTAAACTACGTTCTCCAATGCGAGTCTTCATTATTTCTGGGTAGTCGCTGTTATAGATAGGATTTGCATACCATCCATACTAAAAATATGTTCGGTAAATACTTTTGAGTTTCCCTTTATCCATAAAGTCTGATAAGTATATGGCATACTCTAGGCCATAAAAGCTCATAAAACCATACTACAGTAGATGTTTTACACTGTCAGGGAAGTCAGGAACGGACTTGCCACCACACTCGTTGGGCCAAAATTTTGGTAGGTGTCTTTTTATAGATCTGAAAACTAAATTTTTAAATACTTTGGTCATTCCTCTTTAAAAAAGGTACTTTACATTTGTTTTGATAAAATCAGCCGTTTTCGAAAAAATTCAGGTTTTGTATAACATGTTTAAACATTAATTTATTTAATTAAAAAGTTTATTAGCATAAGCTATTTAAACACAATAACATCTACTAACGAATAATTCGTATTAAAATAATAAAATTTCGCATTATTATTACATCTTATTAATGCTTACATGCATCTTACTTATGGGCAAGTACTCGGCAATTGTGTGGAGACAAGAAGAATTTATTCTGATACACTTCTAAATCACTTAAACGCAAGGCTGTTAAAAAAATGTTTGCTTCTTCTTGTTTACTTCAGTAGATTTTCGAAATGGTCGTCTCTATACATTTTTTTATCCGACGGATGTTTTCTCGTTATACTGGAAATAATATTCTAAAATTGTCTCGATTTCGTTGCAATGGTATGTTATTCTTTCTATCAGGTTTTCCCTGGTGTGAACTGTCGTCCAATACACAAGCCTCTTTAAATTTTCCCATAAAAAGAAATCCAATGAAATCGTGTCGGGTGACTTCGGTGGCCATAAAATAGGATCACCTCGACCTATCTACTGATAACCAAAAGTATTTAATAAGTGCTGACAAACATTTTCTATTAAATCATTTAAGCTTTGTTGCAAGAATTGCAAAAACATGGCACCATTTGTCTTCAAAAGAGAACGGTTCAATGAGATGATTCCCAATAATCCCCGCCCATATGTTACAACTTTGTTGTATGTACTATTGCATGTTGCATGGGAATTTTCTTCATGTCAGATATGCAAATTATGGCAATTAATTACTCCATCTCGGGTGAAACTGGCTTCGTCCGTGAACAAAACACTAATAAAATTTGACTCTTGCAAGATAATCAGCGGGAGATGCACCTTTTGGACGTGATAAGGATGTAGCAGTTGTTCTGGGGGGTCTCATGAACGATCCACCTTGTCGCATGAACTTGGGCCTACAGCTTTCTCAGATTTAGAGGGATTGATTTGACTTTTTACCTCTTTCTCATAAGCTACGATCAATCCTTTCAAAAGTTCTTCAGTGCGATAAACGTCGATTGGGAAATGTATCAGAACAAATTCTTCTTGCCTTATCACAATTGCCGAGTGCTTGTCCATAAATTAGATGCATGTCAGAATATTCGCTATAGGATTCCATTATTTAGTCTTGTGTACTCAATCAATCACACAATTTTTACAAGTGTTGTCAATAACGACAGAAACGACTAGTGTTTTGTTGCAGAATTCTGATTTATTATTTCAATGACGTGTTCTACAAAACTGATTTTTTTTCGAAAACAGCTAATTTTATCGAAAAAAATGTAGAGTAGCTTTTTTATAGAGGAATGGCCAAAATATTTAAAAATTCTGTTTTCAGCTCTATAAAATGACACCTGTCAAAATTTTGGCCCAACGAGTGTGGTGGCAAGTCCGTTCCTGACTTCCTTGACGCGTAAAACAGTTTAGTATGGCTTTATATAAGCCTTTATGGCCTACATAAAATATCAAAATTTCATTAAATTATACAAGTCTGAGTACCCGTTTGGGGCTCTGTATCTCTGTTAAGGGGCACTTTAAGAAAACATTTTTTATGACAAATTAGGATTATTTTGACCTCCCCTATGCGCTCCCGCGAGTATGCCATATACTTACCAAACACTCTGTATATGTATATTTCGATATCGCAGTAGTTTAAAATTTAAAATATACAACAAGCATACAAACCAACATTAGTTTAAACATACGAATGCGTAATCATCTAATTCTATCTACTTACGTTGAATTGTAGTGCTGTCTCAGCAGCAACTACATCTTCACTGTTGGAAGCAGGTTCAAACCATCTAGTATCAATAGTGATTGATACTTGTCCTAAAAACAATGATTATTGTTTTGTAATAACAGCATAACTTGACATTACATTGATTGTATCCTCAAATGCGATAGATTTTATTATAGCCCAGGCAGTAGAGCAGTAAAAGTAGGCTTTGTAGTTTGTGTTAGAAGTCATATATTTTGTTGTACAGAAAAATCCTAAATATTACGTAGAATAAGGATCCGAGTTTGTCTATTCCATCTTCATCTTCATCTACCTCTAGTGGTTGGTCCTTTAAAAGTCCCATAGCACTGCGGCCTAATTAGGCCTATTGTGCGTCCCACTACTAGGCCTATTCAGCAAGTAGATTTGTCCTTTTTACAAAGTCCAAAAGCTTCCTTGCTGACACTTCTCTCAGCTCCTTGGGTTCCAAATAGGGTCTCCCAAGGAACGCCATTCTGCTACGTGCAAATCCCGGGCACTCGCCCAGGATATGCAGAGAAGTTTCATCCGCCGATTCACATCCTCGGCAGACCGGACTGTCTACAAGCTTTAG
>NW_019416523.1:0-38833 GCF_000390285.2 Anoplophora glabripennis | reverse complement strand
GGGAGACAGTACGCCTCCCTGGGGGCAGCCCCGGCCTACCTTACACCTGGATGTCTCTCCCGAAAGGGTAGCTGTTACTGTCCGGTTTCTCAACATGGTATCTATCCAACGACACAAAGTGTCATCAAGGCCCCTGTTGCGAACTGCCGAATTAATAGATTCGAAAGGTGTATTATCAAATGCCCCTTCAATATCTAAAAAAGCTGCCAAAGCTAGATCTTTGTCGTCCATCGCCCTCCCTATCCTAGAGACTAGGCCATGAAGGGCTGTGTCGACTGATCTGCCTGCCTGATAGGCGTATTGGTACCTGTGTAGAGGATTTGCCCCCAACACCCCGTCCCTTATATGCCTATCAACTATTCTCTCCAACGTTTTCAGGAGGAAAGATGTTAAACTTATCGGGAGATATGCCTTTGCCTGGGCATACGATGGACGCCCAGGTTTAGGAATAAACGCCACGTTCTCCGTCGATCTCCATGCCAGCGGTATATAATAATATATGCAATGCTATATGCTTAGCACACTGTGGGACACTGTCAATATCCTCACAGAACTTCCTCCATGAGTCTCTCTTCGCTTTCCTAATTTGTTTATTGTACTCAGTGAGGGTTGCTCCGTAAGCCTCCCACTCTCCTGTCCGCTTTGCTCTATTGAATAGTTTTCTTGTCTGTCCCCTCAACTGTGTGAGTTCCTTGCTCCACCAGGGTACGGTGTGCTTGTCGGACCTCACTTTGATAGGACAGCTATATTCATATGATCTTGTGACGACGATTTGGAGTTCCTCCACAGCCCTCTCAAGATCATATGTGTTCCTTAGTTTTGTACAGATTTCCCTAGTCCTGGCCTGTAACTCCGTTCTATAGGAGTCCCAGTCAGTTCTTTTTGGGTCTCTGTAGGTTCTTACTTGCGGATTATAATCCGTTATAATTTCAAAGTGGATATGTCTATGATCCGACATTGACGGCTCATTCGACACATGCCACCTCGCAATATTATTACATATCGGTCCCGATCCCACTGTTATATCGATGACTTCACTTCTATTTTTTATAACAAAGGTGGGCTCGTTCCCGACATTCAAAATCTCTAGATTATAACTAAAAAGAAAATCTAGTAAAGACTCACCTCGATCGTTGACATCGCTGCTTCCCCACACCGTATGGTGTGAGTTAGCATCACATCCCACGATGAGTTGTTTCTTCTCCTTCTCGCACCAGGCCACCAGGTCCCTCAGTTCCCTGGTTGGAGGAGATTCTTTCTTATCGTAAGGGAGGTACGCTGAGCAAACTACCAGTTGTCTCTGCGTTCCCTCCGATACATAAGTCACTTCGGCCGCCACCAGGTCATCCGTGCAGAACCCTGGAAGAGGAAAAATATTAATACTACTCTTGTAATAAATACAAGCTCTAGGTCTAGTTTGGTGGCCACAATACAGTAAGCCACCATTACTTACCTGCAATCCTCTGATCCGGGATCCATGTACCCAAGGCTCCTGGATCAAAGCTAAATCCGCATTTACGCGCGCCACACTGGCACAGAGAGCAGCAGATGCCGCTCTACTGTGCTGAATGTTCGCTTGTATTACCTGGAATTTGACCAGATAATACAGATTTTGGTCCCTCCTGATCTTCATCAGAAGGTCCCAAATCTACCCTGCCCTTCTCCAGGTTCCTAAAAAGGACCCTGGTGAAGTTCAGAAATGGTCTGAAGCCCTCCTTCTGAAGTACCTTCACACTCATCTCATCTACTGAGAGGACTAGGGTCTGGCCCTTCTCCTCAACCTTGCGGTTGATTAGCCTCCAGGCCCCCGTCCTCAATTCCCCGTTCTGGTTTTCCAGACGGCGCATGATGGTTTCCGGTTCATCAGGATGACCCGGAATCCACACGATGAACTTAGTGAACTTAGGTAGGTCCCTAGGCTCAACAGCGCTGAGTCTAGCCCCCTCCCAAGGCACCAAGCTCGCCGTGGTCGTCTTCAGCCATTGCAGGCTCTCCTCGTTGAAGGCGGTGATCGCTAGCGTTCCCCCCCTTCGACGACACTCCAGGAAGCGCGGTCGTGTACCCTCGCCCGCGATCCCATCAATGGCCCCCAGAAGCGCCGACTGGACAAGTCCCATCTGGTCCTCATCCATTCGGACCTCCGGGTATCCATGGGGGACCACCACTGCTTGGATCCCCGACAGCGCTTCCCCGTAAGTCTTGCCACGCTGTCCCGTGGCCTTAGGCCTCTTGGAAACAGGCCGGTCGGAAATCGGCTCACTACCGTCCGACCGTCCACGTTTCTTCCCGAGTCCACTTGGCCCCGGTTCAGCAGCCTGCGGAGTTAGAGTGGTACTTGAGCCAGGTTCCGTCACCGGCCCCTGTCCTTTTCCCGCCTCTGCCTTCCGCAGTTTTTTAAGTTTGCGCTTTTGCGCACCAGACAATTTCTTCCTACCTTCCAGGTTCAGTCTGTCGACTCCCCTAGAGATAGTAGTCACTGGTGTTTGCTTCCCAGTGGCTGTTTTATTTTCCGCCTGGTCAGCAATTACTGCTTCCCCGGCGGATGTTGACGGCCCCCTTTCGGGTTCCCGTTTTTTTGATTTATGGTCCATAAAGGTCCCACGAGTCTGGAGGAAATAAAAGTCACCGCCAGGTAGTGCCCCATGCCTGACGGAAGGCTAAATACGATGGGGTGCGCCAGGTTCCCCAAAGAGATCGTTTGCGATGCGACATTTTTACCTACCCCCGCACCATTCAGCCCTCGGCACGATGCGTTTCCACCTTGGCTTGGGTAGCTGAGCTGTTTCTTAGTTTTCACTACTCTCCCTCGACCTTTCCGGCTTGGGTGACCCTGCCAGGAGTATAAAACTCCCGCCGGTTTAGCTCTTGGGTTCACTGTAGCTACTTAAGCCCCTCCACCAGCGACAAGGTCATACAGCTCCCAGGAGGGGGCTATTCCATAAAACCATTGCTAAATTCAGGGGAACAATAAACATGCAAGAAGAACGAAAAATGACCCGTTTTTCGACATATTTTTTCCTGTAACATTGAAAGTCATTCTTTAATTTTTGTTTATTTGACGATTTTCTATAAAGTTAGAACAACTGCGAATCAAAAAAGTTGAATTTTGCATTAACAATGGGCGAAAAATAGTAGAAAATTATATTTATATTTGGAGCAATTTTTAAAATAAGTGAATAATTATAAATATTGATATTGAATAGTAAAACATATGTCAATTCTACCCTAAAAATTTTGCAACGATTGATCGCGTGGGTTTCGATTGACAGGATTGTTAAGTAAGAACATTTCAAAAAGTTTATCGCGTACCGTGGGTTTAAATTAAGGTTTAGAAAGGGCACACAATTTTTNTATAAATATTGATATTGAATAGTAAAACATATGTCAATTCTACCCTAAAAATTTTGCAACGATTGATCGCGTGGGTTTCGATTGACAGGATTGTTAAGTAAGAACATTTCAAAAAGTTTATCGCGTACCGTGGGTTTAAATTAAGGTTTAGAAAGGGCACACAATTTTTTAGAGATACTTGTTGTCACAATAAACAATGATCAATACTAAAAATACCTATTTTTACACTTTTATAACCATTTAGAATTTTTTTAATTTTTCAACATTTTACTCTATAAACGATTATTTATTGCTCAGGGAATTTTCTATGCAATCGACACATAAGAACTACGTCGCAACCCCTTCATTTTTAGCCAAATACGACACCATTCTACTGTGTACATTCTGAGATATAGAAGCGTAAAGTTAATAATTTATAGCTTATGTAATCGTGAAGTCACGAAAAAAAAATGTTTTTATAGCTAACTACAAGTACTTTCAATATCCGTTTAGTGCATTCTCGGCAGATAAAAGCCTAATGAAAAAAAAATCTAGAAAGGTACCGTGGTCACTGGAATTTCTCGGCAGAGCGGGAATGGGTATAACTGAGAGCTCTACCGCCTGGACTATTATCTCCATTCCAAGAAATGGATGGGTCATAAAATGTTGTAAGATTTCTGTATTTTAAATCTTTCTAATATCATTTAAGCTCTCTTTAATGTAATACAGTACCTTGCTGCGTAGCCCGAAATTCTTGGTCATAGATCTGCCAAGCCTGAGTACGTGGTGGGCACACATATAGTCCGCTAATCCTGTCAATTTGATTCCTGGGGCATTATATCCCTGGCCATAACCTAATAGACAAATTTGCTTGGGTTCGTTAAACGTAAGCCAGTATTTCACGTCATCTCCAAAGAGTTCGAAGCAAAGCCTCGCATATTCCGCGAAACTTTTTACTATGAACTCGCTTGGCCAACCCCCCATGTCCTACAAGGGTTCGATGCCGTTATTTTTTAGCTCTTTGATTAGGTTCTTGTAATATGTCACCCCAGGAAGGTTAACTTTATTTACGTATCCTAGAAATCACAAAATAGATTTTTAGCATATTTTAATATGAACAGTCATTAATGGAATAACATTTAATGTATGAATGCTAATATTATCAACCAATTTAATATTATTATTAAACACTTGAATTTTTATAAATAATATCATGATCTAAATACTAATGAATAATAAAGCAGATATAAGTAGATATGATAGGCGGGTTCTGGACCGGATGTGACGTCACAAGATGGCTGCGGTCTGCGTAGGGATAAGATGGGTGCGGTCTGCAGCGGATGTGACGTCACAAGATGGCGGCGGTCTGCGTGGAAGGTGATTGGTCGTTAGGGATAAGATGGCTGCGGTCTGCGTGGAGGAAGGCGGGTCGCTGAAGAGGAGGGCGGGTCGCTGAATAGTTGGTCAATGACCAGAGGGTTAGTTCGGAATTCTGCCGCCAGGATTTTATAGATGTCGCTGTTGGGAGGAGGCGGGTCTGCATGGCGGCGGGCGGCGGGCGGCGTGCGGGGTGTGGCACGTAGCGGCAGGTCGCTAACAACAACAAGATGGCTGCGGTCTGCGCGGAAGGCCCCAAAATTAATGCTAATGACTTCCAGGTCAAATGAGGTCATTCAATGAAAAAGACCAATATTTGTGCTGCATATTTGTGTAGAAAATATTTAAAACTCATGTTGGATTTTACTACCGAAATTCCCCAGCGTAATTACAAATAATTAACGTTATCAAAAACACATTAGTGAATAGTAATTAAAAACCAATATTTGTGCTACATATTTCTATAGAAAATATATATTTAAAGTTTATCGTTCGAGGGTCACACGGTGTCAACGCGTGACAGAAAGGTCCCAAGCAAAATCTGAACCTCTTGTCGAGCTCGCCCGACGACTTATAATTTCTCCACATAAGTACAGGTAATTAGTGTTATCAAAAATACATTAGTGGAATATTAAATACAAAGCCGTTTGGTGGCTAATTGTTCGAGAACACATCGCATTTAATGTGTCACGGAATATCCCCATAATGACCCAGTCGCATTAGTGCATCACGGAACCGCATTTTGGATATAAAAAGACGCGAGCTTTCGATTTAGAATTATACTACCTACACACATCAGAAATTGGTATTAGTGCAGTGTTGCTACGATCTGAAATATTAAGTAAGTAATAATTTAAATTATTTTCTAAATCCTTCCGTTGTTTATTCAAGTAATTGTATCTAGTGCTCCTAACAAGTAAGTTATAAGTTTTTGAAATGGTTTTTTGCATTTTACAAGCTTTTATATTGTTATAATCTTAATGCAATTAAATAGTTAACCAAACATTCTTTACATTTAACAAACTTTTAGTCATACAAATTATTGTTGTTATAGCATGAATCTAAGTCAAATTAATGAGGTTTCCTCCATCCGCACGAATCCAGTAATAAATCTACAGGATCTACCTGTGGACCAACCCATACCGATTTGGGGGATAAAAATAGTTAACACCCGGTTTGGGAAGACGGTTCCTGTCGACTTGGGCGAGAACGCAGTGTTTTTACCAAGGAGGTCTTTGCCGGCAATCGAGGCAAATTTGGAACACTTTGTACCTAGGAAGTACGGCTTGGTATTCAAGGGCCTAGTGCAGTGCAATCAGCCGAATCCAATAAAAAACTTTGAGATTGTGGAGCTATCATCGTCACAGCCAACATAGTTGTACTCTTTTTTATTTTTACATTTAATTGTTAATTATGAACTCTCTTGTTCAGGAAACCCCTACCTTGGGGGCACTATTCAGTAGATAGTATATTGTAATTAACTGTAATATATTTAATTATTGATACATTATAAATGAAATAAACTTTTTATTTTATATATGTGTCTTATTTGTTTTAAACCTCTGTACTATAAAACTGTGAACAAGAGTATACTTGTATAATTTTACTAAAGTTAAATTTCTATTATATTTTGAAACTGGGATACAAGGAAAATAAAATAGAAGATATTTACCATTTTAATTTATTACATATATCAGACAGTACATTATTTTGATAAAAGTAAATATATTCACGAAGAGCATTACTTAATATACTAGCATTAGATCCATCACAAAAAGCACTTATAATTTCACTTACATCTAGAGAAATTTTTTTCAACATTATCCAATCACATATGATATCTAAAACATTAAAGTAGTACATACAAAAATCTAAGGAATCTAGCATAGTTATTCTATATGACAGTACACAAGTATGACAGATTTATTGACATTTTTTATGAAACATAATTAAAAAGTACAAAGTGGTATTATTCACTTAATGTCTTTCTCCGATACCCAAGAATTGTGTTTGTCACTAAATCCCAACCACTTCACAAATACCTCTTGTCCCATAGTTCCCTTTCGACGATGTAACACTTTTTCCACTAGGTATATGTCGGGATATTTAGCTCTCTGCAATTCCATTTCATAAAAACAGCCTTTAATGGGTCGGCCCTCCATATCTTGTATAGAATATGTTACCGGATTTGTTACATTCACTTTGACTATTTTAAATAACTCAGTCGACCAATTTGCTGTGTATCCTTTTTCAAAGACCCCCTTGTATTTACTTATGCGGACAGTGTCACCAACATGGAATTTTTTCTTTTTGGGCATGATCTTAAGATGATTATATACATTTAACCGCGTATAAGGTGTCACATCCACAGGTCTCATTCCTATTGTACGATGCTCTGTATTATTGTATTTATATGTGATTTCCGGAAGAATCTTCAACCAATTATAGTGGCCTCTAATCGAAAATTCTTTATATAGCCACCCTTTTAATGTTCGTATTACTCGCTCCACGATTGCTGCTTTTTTTGTGCTATATGTGGAATAATGATTGATTCCATATTCTCTCATTAGAGACCCAAACATTTTATTATAAAATTCCACTCCTTGATCCGTTTGTATATGTCTCGGTCTATAGTCAGCTTCTTTTATAATATCCCTCATGGCAGTTGAAACTTCTGTGGCGGCTTTACTTTTAATGGGTCGTGCCCATACGTATTTAGAGAAGCAATCTATTACAACTAGAATGAATCGATTACTTCTATTGTATTCAGCATATAGTTGCATATCTGCCAAATCTGCTTGCCACAAATCCCCATACCCTTTTATTATAGTTCTCCTCCTTCGAAAATTTCGCCTTGCTGCCTTATGTAACTCCCCCGCCACTTGTATTTTTTCAGCACTAGCTTTCATGATGATATTTTGAGTTTCACCTAGCTATACAATAACCACGATTATAATATCCACCTGTCCACCTTGAAGTGTTTTAGCGCTATGGTTTAATTATGTGCATATTTCCATTAATGTAGTATTTTTTATGAAAATCCATTTTTCCATACACCCACTATGTTATTGTTATAACACTTGCGTTGAGTGCCATTAATACACTATACCCTCCTCCCTCAGTTCTTCTATTATGCTCAAAATTTCATTATCGTGACCTGTATGACCAGCCATTTTAGAACTCCACAGCAGTCGCAATCGATCAACTAGTTCCCTCGGGTTATTCCAGTACACATAGTTTACACCTTTAGAACTTAGAACTTTCCGAGAAGGCAGATTAAGTGTGTTCCCCTTGTATATAGACCTCCGAACCATAGGGTGAGAAAGTAGAGGTTTAATTACTTCCAAATATTTTTTCGATCTACTTTCGTTTCTACCCAGTTTAGCGTTGTGAGCTTTATAAGCCGCATTTGTTAATCTCAGTATTTCACCATATGTTTGGAGAATATCTTCATCAATGACGTTTTCAGAACTGCGTAATACTGGAGGTAGTTTTAGAAATATTAAGTCATATAATTCTGGGCTACCGCGGAATGTTTTAACTTTCTGGTCATTGCGCCAAAATGATATGTTGTTTCCAGAAAAGCGCACTTCGGCATCCCCCATTAGTAGTTTATTTGTAGGTAGATCAACGCGCACACCATACATCATGTCAAAGCCGGGTTCCTTCAACATTAGGCCCTCCACATAAGAGCTCGCAGTGAATCTCCTTACAGCGCCACTGTCCACATCGGGTGTAGATAAAGTTATTGATGTATCCGGTATGTTGACATAAAAACTGCATGTGATGATCTCGTATCGTCCTCGTCAGATTCCTCACTATATTCCTCATCCGATACTCCCCCTTTAATTGATTTGATGTCTTTAGGTAATGATCCGCTCTCCGATTTGACCCGCGCTATTGGTATTGCAGGAGACTTAGTTCTCTCCACAGCAGCCGAAATATTTCTCAATGGTTTAGTTATGGGTTCATAAAACTTCTCCAGAGCTAGCTTATCCTCTACATACCTATTTTTAACAGCGTTAAATTTCTTTCTTACATCATCAGTCGCTTCTACCAATTTCCTCTTTAAATTAATTTCCTGCCTGCTTGTCTCCATCATCGTTGTTACTAATCTATGTCGTGGTGCACTCTAATTGTCGTCTAAATGGTGAATGAATCGATTATCAACTACCTTACATATAAATGTAATTATCGAAACCCTTTCGATATCTCCCCTTTTGTACCTCATTATCCTTATGAATCACCAAAATGCCGTATTTGTTCTTCCAACATTCCGCACACATTGTTAGAAACTGTGGAAATGTCATGTCCGGAGCCACGTGATCTGAAAAGATATGTCGCAGGTTAAGTTCATCTTGTTTAAACAATATTATAAAGTTTGAATTGTCACGAATCAACTGTTTAGGTATTCATGAATATGTTTGGGCGAGGTAGAAGCAATCGATATTTTTATGACGTCCCATACTGAAGTAAGTCCTGATCACCTCCTGTTTTTCACACATTACATCATCGAATATAAATATGGAATCCGGCTTGGCTTCCTGCGGCTCCATGATTTCTACATTGTTAGCGTATGTGTAGAATCCTAAGCCCTCGATTGGTGTTAACGCTTTACGGAGGAATTCATTTTTAGGCTGATATAGAGACTGAATATATGTAGACGTTGAGAAATCGTAGACCCTGAGGGTGAATTAATAGAGAAATCATTACATTTGTCTTTCCGCCATTTGATGGACCTATCAGTAGCACTCTAATAGTATTAGGAAGAAGCGGCCCATGACGTTTCACATTACTGGTGTTATGTGCTCCTCCGCACACTCTTTCATCGAAGTTATCCACATTCAGTTTTTCCTTCTGTGGGATAATTTCCATCATGCCTTAGCGGTAATATTCGTTTAGATAAAAACGCGTGCTTTAATCTGATATTTCTTATTTAAATGTCGGTCGTCAAGCGAAGAGGACGTACTGCGTCTACTCACAACCGCAGAACATTAAAAACTGGCGGAGGCATAGTTAATTCGCTTATTAATAAACTACCGTTCGAACTACATTTACCTGGTGGCTATCAATATTGTGGACCCGGTACCAAACTACAAAGGCGACTGGCGAGAGGTGACGCAGGCATAAATCCTCTGGATATTGCCTGTAAAAGCCACGACATCGCATATTCTAATAATACGGATCTCGAAGCCAGACATAAGGCAGATTACGAGTTGGAGCAGCGTGCTTGGGAACGAGTGCAGTCTAAGGACGCTAGTGTTGGTGAAAAATCAGCTGCTTGGTTAGTCACGAATATCATGAAGAGTAAACAACGTTTTGGGATGGGATGCCAAACTAATCCTAAGAAGGTGGGCAATAAGAAAAAGAATTCAAAAGGTGCAAATGATAAGAGAGTTTCTTTTAGTACCGGAATCGTAAGCATGGTTCGAGATAACATGAAAAAATTACCTAGATTTAACTTGGAGTATAACCACAAAGCCGCTAAAGTGGCCCTAAGCGCAGCGCGTCAAGTGTTACGTGACGTTGGAGGAAAAAGAAAAATTCGCCCCCCTCGTGTGATACCTATCCCTAAAGCAGGAGGAATTTTACCATTATTACCTATCTTTGCTGGATTGTCGGCACTAGGGAGCCTCGCTGGCGGTGCTGCTGGCATATCTAAAGTTATTAATGATGTTAAACTTGGTAGACAACGCTTATCTGAAGCTGAGCGCCATAACAGGAATATGGAGGCTATTGCTTTAGGAAAAAGTGGTAAGGGACTATATTTGAAGCCGTATCGTACAGGTTTGGGGCTTTATCTTAAATCTGATAATTCAAAAAACTACTAAAAACCCTACCTCGAAGACCTCTCACCGATCTATGCGAAATCGCTATGCTAAAAAGATGGAAATACCTTATTTTCGAGGAGTTTTCATGCGTGATGGGCTACCTCTAAGTAATCCACGGTGTAATGAGACGGCTATAATTAATTTGGATACTCTAGATGGTTCTGGAACGCATTGGGTTGCGTATAAAAAGTGTGGCAAGTCGGTAAACTATTACGATAGCTTTGGTGACTTACCACCACCATTGGAGTTAATACAATACCTTCGAAGAGGTGGGGTTCTCTCTGAAAATATCCGCTATAACTATGAACGTCACCAAAAATTTGATACAGTGTGGTGTGGGCATTTATGTTTGAAGTTTCTGTCAACAACTGCCGAATAAAAGGAGTGACGTTGGTATTAAAAAATGGATCGTGAAGAAATAAAGCGAATGGGGCACTCACTCATAGCCTTTTCAAGATTACAAAGTCTAACCAAAATGAGTCATCATCAACTTGCTGACATGCCTAAAGAAGTCATGATTGCATGCGTCGCACATGAAATTGCATTAGTGTGGGATAAGCTGCCTGAACATTTACAAAAAGATATAGACGTATTGAAGTACCAGTATTGTTTTGAGCACTCGGATTGCAGTAGTGGTGATAGTCACGTGAATGATGGTCCTCCCCCTCGAAGACTGATTTGCTGTTATTGTAATATGAACGATGTAAACTTTGCTGCGGATAACAACATCGAGCTGTCAGCAGGTGAATCATCATCCATATCCCAACCCAAGTGCAGAAGATTATTATTATGTTGTAATCAGCAGTAAATTTTACCAATGTACTTATATTTATACAAATAAATGATTATAATTATTTTATGTTTTTCATATATATTGAAATGAAATCAGATATGAGATAACAAATCAAAATGTAAAGCAAAGGTCTATTTAAAAGACAAAGCAGTAAATATAATGGGTTTGTTAGGGATTTGAATATTCCATCCAAAATTGTTATGTGCATATATATATCAAGTAGTGGGGAGGCCCTTCACTGAAGGAAGGCGCATCTTGGATTGCCAGTCGGCATCCAGTAGTCTATGTATGTAGAGGGGTTTTTTATTCTAAAACGAAATAGATGCTGGATGTATCGCACGACTAGTTTTATTTCAATTCAAATACAGTCCACTAATATAAAAGTTAACAAAGGCAATCAGTATTCAACATATGGTCCATCGAGCGAATTAGTCAGTGTATGATTAATAAAAAACACGAAGAATTCAAGTATTCAAGGCTTTGGGGAAACACAGGCCGGCTTTGGCACACAGCTGAGACGGGACGCTAGGTAGGCGAGCAAATCGGTGGAGAACGCGACGTGAAGCCACAGCCAGGACACGTGCAAGGCAGCGGCAGGTCAAAGGAAAGCGGTGAGATCATTCCTGTTATTATTCCTAAATAAAATAACGATCCCTTTATCTGAACATTTTGTTTGAGCACAATTAGCTACTTATATATGTAGGTGTATTTATTTACATAACAAGTGAGAATGGCAGAAATAAAAGCATTAATCGCAAAGCGCGGTAGTTTAAAGGCGCAGCTAACAAGATTTAGAGGTTTTTTNGGGTTTTGTATTCTAAAACGAAATAGATGCTGGATGTATCGCACGACTAGTTTTATTTCAATTTAAATACAGTCCACTAATATAAAAGTTAACAAAGGCAATCAATATTCAACATATGGTCCATCGAGCGAATTAGTCAGTGTATGGTTAATAAAAAACACGAAGAACACATGCCGGCTTTGGCACACAGCTGAGACGGGACGCTAGATAGGCGAGCAAATCGGTGGAGAACGCGACGCGAAGCCACAGCCAGGACACGTGCAAGGCAGCGGCAGCGGCAGGTCAAAGGAAAGCGGTGAGGTCATTTCTGTTATTATTCCTAAATGAAACAACGATCCCTTTTTCTGAACATTTTGTTTGAGCACAATTAGCTACTTATATGTAGGTGTATTTATTTATATAACAAGTGAGAATGGCAGAAATAAAAGCATTAATCGCAATCGCGCGGTAGTTTAAAGGCGCAGGTAACAAGATTTAGAGGTTTTTTAGATAACGTGGCCAATGAACAAATACACGAATTACAGATCAGGTTGGAACCAATTGAGGGATTATTACACGAATTTAATGAAGTCCAATTAAAAATAGAATTACTAAAACCCGAAGAGTTAGAATTAAATACTAGGGATGAATTTGAATGTACGTTATTCGGTGCAATAGCCAAGGCTAAAGCCAAAATATCAGATTTTTATGCAGGTCAAAGTCAAAACATCAATAATAAAACCATGATTGCGTCTAGCGGGGGCCAAGATTGCACTGGGGCGGAATTNAATAAATGACTATGACTTAGAGCAAGAAAAAATATCGGTTGAAAATAATAAAATATATTACTTACCTCATCATGGGGTGATAAATAAATACAGCACGACTACAAAACTTCGTGTCGTATTTGACGGCTCTTGCAAATCTGATACAAATTTGTCGCTGAATGATGTGTTAAAAGTAGGGCCTAGTATACAAGATGACATATTTACAATTTTATGCAGATTCCGAAAACATCATATAGTTATTACTTCCGACGTAGCCAAAATGTATAGAATGATAAATATAGCAAAAAACCAGAGAAATCTACAAAGAATCTTATGGAGGGAAGATGAAAATAATGAATTAGAGCATTACCAGTTAAATACAGTTACCTACGGGACCGGGCCAGCTTCATTTCTTGCAATGAGGTGCTTAAAACAGGTTGCGCTTGATATCAAAGGTAAATATCCAGAAGCGGCTCGTATTACAGAGACAGATTTTTACATGGACGACCTAATCACGGGAGGTGACACGATTGATGAGGTAACTGAAATAGCTAGAATAATTTATGACGTATTAAGTGAATACGGATTCATGCTAAGAAAGTGGAATTCAAATAATTCATATGTTTTAGAAAATTTATCACGTGAAAAATCAGAACCAGGGTTTCATTTTGTAAAAGATAATGATGTGTCAAAAACATTAGGTATTTTCTGAAACGCAAGCAATGATCATTTTGAATATGTAATCGATATTAAGAGTCATGATGACATTATCATCACCAAACGGGTAATTTTATCTGCAATTCCGAAAATTTTCGATCCTCTGGGATTAATAGGGCCGATTATTATAGTAAGAACTAAAATATTAATGCAGAGATTATGGCAACTTAAAACTGGTTGGGACGAGGAAGTGCCACCGAATATAGCGTTAACTTGGCGAGAATTTGAAGGGCAGTTAGAATTATTGCGAAATTTGAAAATTCCACGTCATGTAGTTATAAAAGGGGTTAAAATTTTAGAACCGCACGGGTTTAGTGACGCATCAGAAAGGGCAAATGGAGCATGCGTATTTATACGGAGTATCGATGAAAATAATTTAATTTCGGCTAGATTACTTTGTGCTAAGTCGCGGGTAGCACCTTTAAGGACAATTTCTTTACCTAGACTGGAGTTGTGTGGTGCAGTCCTGCTAGCGCGACTAATGAAAAGGGTTACGAAATCACTTGGCTATACAGATATAATACCGACGTTTTATTGGTGCGATTCGACAATTGTATTATGTTGGTTGGCTGAAGAACCACATAACTGGAAATCGTTCGTCGCGAATAGAGTAAATGAAATTCAAAATTTAAGTAATATAAAAAATTGGAGTCATGTCGCTTCTGAATGCAATCCCGCAGACATAATATCAAGGGGTACTAACCCCGCAGATTTAATAAATTCTAAGTTATGGTGGGATGGTCCGCAATTTTTAAGGACGAATACGATTAATTTGAAAAATATAGAGGTTATAAAAGATTTACCTGAGCGCAAGAGAATTAAACCAATGGTATTGATGGGTCAAGAAAGTGATTTATTTGTCGTGAATAAGTATTCAACGTTAACAAAATTATTACGAGTAACCGGGTGGTGTCTAAGATTTGTAAGGAATTGCTGTGAGAAGCAAAACTCGCGCACTAGTGGAAATTTGTCTATCGATGAATTGGACCAATCATTAAAGACGTTAATTAAAATAGTACAGGCACACTACTTTAAAACCGAAATTAGTGAGTTGTCGCAAAATAAATATGTTTCAAAGAAAAGCCAAATTAAGGATTTGGATCCGTTTCTTGGCGATGATAGCATGTTAAGGGTAGGTGGTCGCCTAAGAAAGGCACCTATTGAATTCGATAGGAAATTTCAAATACTTTTACCGAATAAATGTCACTTCACAAATTTAATTATTCAACATGAACATTTCAAACACTTGCATGCGGGGCCACAGGCAATCTTGAGCTCCGTTAGACAACGATTTTGGCCAATAAATGGTCGGCGTGCTGTCAAGAGCGTGCTGGCTAAATGCTTAGTGTGTTATAAAGTTAAACCTATGTCTGCGAAACAAAAAATGGGTGACTTACCAGTCGATAGGGTAAGTTGCAACCGACCTTTTTACATATCTGGAACGGATTTTGCCGGTCCCTTTTACATCAAGGACGGTAAATTAAGGAACCGAGCCATAATTAAAGCGTATATGTGCCTTTTTATATGTTTTGCTACAAAGGCAGTGCATATTGAGGCTGTCAGTGACTTATCTACTGAGTCTTTTTTAAATTGTTTGAAGAGATTTATATCTCGTAGGGGTTTGTGCAAAAGAATTTACTCTGACAACGGCTCTAATTACTTAGGGTCTAGCAATTATATAAAGGAAATACAGGAATTTCTTTCTAGTATACCGGAAAATAATAAGTTTTCTAAATTTTGCATTGAAAACAAAATTGATTGGCTGTTTATTCCTGCCAAATCTCCCCATCAGGGTGGTATATGGGAAAGTGCCATAAAGTCAGCAAAATTTCACGCTGTGCGTATAATTGGTAATACTCATTTAAGTTTCGAGGAACTGTCAACAGTTTTCTCTCAGATAGAGGCGGTCCTAAACTCCCGTCCGTTGACAGAATTATCCCACAACCCTGCTGACCTTAATCCATTGACCCCGGGTCATTTTCTAATTGGCTCTTCTCTCACCGCTCTCCCTGAGGCCGATATTCAAGCCACTCCCGATAACAGATTGACTAGATATCAACTATTGCAAAAAATGGTACAGCACTTCTGGGCGCGTTGGTCCTGTGAGTATTTGTCGTCGCTGCAGAGGAGAAACAAGTGGTCTACGTCGTCTGAAAACCTCAAGGTGGGTGATTTAGTCTTACTGAAGGAGGAAAATCTCAGCCCCCTGAATTGGAAGCTAGGGCGAATCCTGGAAACACATCCCGGTGATGATTGTGCTGTGCGCGTTGTGACGTTGAAGACTAACAGTGGTATAGTTAAGCGCTCGGTTCAAAAGGTGTGCGTTTTACCGATCTACTAGGCTTATGCAAGTCTATTGAAACAATATTTAAGTTTATTGTTATCTGTTTCATTTTGTATGGTTATATTGAATATTTCCATATGTTCTTATTTTTATGCTTATGTTCATATTTTGTAAATTTATTTTGAAAGCTGCAGTCTTTCAAGGCCGGCGGCTATGTTAGGGATTTGAATATTCCATCCAAAATTGTTATGTGCATATATATATCAAGTAGTGGGGAGGCCCTTCACTGAAGGAAGGCGCATCTTGGATTGCCAGTCGGCATCCAGTAGTCCATGTATGTAGAGGGGTTTTGTATTCTAAAACGAAATAGATGCTGGATGTATCGCACGACTAGTTTCATTTCAATTTAAATACAGTCCACTAATATAAAAGTTAACAAAGGCAATCAATATTCAACAACATCTACAAATGGACCGCATTTCCATTGTCCAGGAATGAAAAAATTTTTTAGTATCGCCACGCCATCTATACAGAAATATTTGAACTAACCATTCTAACTACAATTAAATACTATCAAAAAGGGTGTATAGTATAATATCTATTTAAAATATTGTTGCTTTGAAATCATAAAATTTCTTAAAACTTTCGTTCTACCTTTTTTTGTCTAAGAAAGTAAGAGATAAATCTTAGATAAATGAGTACAATTTTAGATGAATATTGCTGTACACAGGTACATAGATGTATAATGTTGCTTATTATATAATACCATTTGTTTAGTGTGATATGTGATTTCAGTCTTTTGAATATCGTTATAAACTAACTTTATATGAAATTTTCATAAATTTCTTGAATTTTTCAAGAATGTTTGAAATAATTAAAATATTACTATGATTACTATGAAAAAACTTATTATGAATAATCCTTTAGTAGTATATACCCAAAGCTGTTTTCATAAATTTTTTTACTGCTTTATGTTATACAAGATATGATAATATTTAGTTAGAAATACATGGGGAAGAAATCCAAATGGAAATATAAAAATATATAATTGTGGTTCAATAAGAATCAGACTTTTAAATTTTTTGGGGCACACCATTCGAATTAATTTATTTTAGCTTTTAGTGACTTTCTATTCTTGCTGCACTAATTGCTATGATTCAGTTGGCAATCCATGTTCTGCTGTGAATTTTTTCAGATTTTTAAGAAAATCAGTAGTGACATAATTGGCATCATTTTCATCGATTTTTAATGCATAATAATTTTTTGTTTGAAATTTATTTCCTTTTTAGTTTAAAAATCTAGGAGGTTTTGGAAAAACTTGAAAATTCACCCTGGTGGTTATGAATGACAAATAGTAAAATTTATGTATAAGTTATTTTCATAACTTTCGGAAGGACTTAAAATTTGCGCGATTTTAGGCCGATAACAAGCCAGTGTCTGTAATTAGCTAAATGTTCACCTTCAGGTGTTTGCATTGCCTTCTAGGTTTTTAGACTTTAACATCTTAGTGGCATTTCACATTTTTTTAAAGTGGTTAAAACATTTTTAATATCTGCTATATGTTTCTTATTCAAAATCTTCTGCTTCTTCAGAATCTACAAAAATACAGGGTCTAACTTTAAGTGGGGGTCAGTTTTTAAGGATAATAATATGTATTCCCTTGTATACAGGGTGTTTTTGAATGGAGTAGCATAAATGATACCAGTGCATCTACATTTCAAAAGAACACGATCTGCAAAAAATCGCCTTAGTAAAATGTTCACCCCTGAAGAGATATGGGCCATCAAAGTTTCCAAAAAAATTATGAAAATTGGCTGTAATTTGAAAACCGAACGAGGTACAAATAACAAATTTTTTACAGGTTGTTTACTAATACAGATGCGAGTTTTCAACTATTTTTCGAAAATTTTAACCCCTCGAAAGGGGTTGAAATAACCACCCCTCAAGCCATTTTTTGCCATAACTTTTATATTTCGTAAAAACTCGATATCCAAAAATACGCATTAGATAAACTGGTTCTTTTAGAAACTTTTACCTCTCTAGCAATTTTCCTTTAAAACTTTTCGTTTATTAATAAAAAAATAAAATGTATTACCATTCACCTCACACCGTATATGATTGCAATCAATCAAAGAAAAACTAAGTGTGCTGCTGTCATGCCAGTTGTCACAATTAACTCTTCTGTAAGTTGTCACTGTTATCAGCTAAATACTTTTTGGGTGTAAATTAACAAGAATTATGCCAAATTTTACTAATGATGAATATGTGGACATGCTACAAGTGTATTTTGTACGATCGTGTTCTTTTGAAATGTAGATTCACTGGTATCATTTATGCTACTCCATTCAAAAACACCCTGTATACATGTGAATTTCTTCTTTTTTTTAATTATCTAAATAAATAGTTGAGTTGTAATTAATTTTTGAAACTGGACTATAATTCTTATTTATGTCACCACTATGCAGTGTAAACCGGGTCACCCGGAATTAGTGTGGTAAATTATCACAGCGCACTATAATCAACATTGCCAGTTGTTACCTTTTTTAAAAAAACTGGAAAATAGTTTAGTAAAACAGATTGCTTTTGTATGGCTAAGCGACTTGTGATTTTAAAGCCACCATAATTTTTTGATACCAATGCAGACAAAGCGCCAAACATTAGAAAACAATCTATTGTTTTCAATAAATAATATATTTTTTTAAATAATTTTAGTATTTAGTATTATCTTGCTCACTGAAACTTGGCTGTCACCTAATGTACCTGACTCTGCAATTGATCTGCCTGGCTACTTTTTATTATGCTCCGACCGGACAAATAAAAAAGGTGGAGTATGTGCTTTTTTTAACTTTAAACTGTTTAATACCTCTAATATTTATCCATTGAATTGCGAAGTCCCAAGTGTAGAGTGTTTACTGCTAAAAATTAAATTAAGCAAACCTATCTGCTTTCATATCCAGCATATCCTCCTTATTTATGCAGACTTTTCAATTACGTTGTGCAAGATCTTCTTTTGAAAATCAGTTAATTGAAAAAGGGCCCAAAGCTTTTTACAAATATACACGCTCCCGACTTTCAAGCAAAGTTTCTACTCCAGTGATTAAAAATAAAAATGGCATAATGTGTAACAATCACATTGAAGTCACTGAGAACTTTCTACGAAGCATTCTCAGTAGATATAATAGGCGGTTTCTGCACCGGAAGTGACGTCACATGGTCAGTGTCTATCGACTTCGGCGCGCTCCTTCAGCGGCTTCTTGTGGGCATTGTCGTTGTGCAAGAGATGCGTGGGTGTTGGCATGCAAGAAGTGTCATGGCGGCACGGGGGTGGTTACCTGAGGCAGCTGAGGGCAGGTCGCTAACAAGAAGTGTCATGGCGGCATGGAAGTGACGTCACATGGCCATTGAGCTGCAAGAAATGTCATGGCGGCACGGGGAGCGGCTACCTGTGGAGGCTGAGGGCAGGTGATAGGTCGCTAACAAGAAAATGCCGGTCTGCGCGGAAGTTGATTGGTCGTTAGCGATAAGATGGCGGCGGCCTACGTGGAGAGAGGCAGGTCGCTGAAGAGTTGGTCAATGACCAGAGGGTTAATTCGGAATTCTGCCGCCAGGATTTTATAGATGTCGCTGATAGGAGGAGGCGGGGCAAGATGGCGATAGTGTTAAGATGGCAGCATTGCGTCATACTTATCCGGTATTGCATCATTCGAGGTCAATGACCTCCAATACTGCCACGCTACCATAAACTAACCTGATAAATTATTTCCTTTATTATAATTGCAGTGTTAGTAAAAATTGCAACTTGATATTCTATTTCCTTTAATACTGCCACGCTAGCATAAACTTTAAACTGATATATTATATTATTTCCTTTATAATTGTAGTGTTAGCAAAATTGCAACTTGACAGTCTATTTCCTTTAATACTGCCACGCTAGCATAAACATTAACCTGATATTTTATTTTCTTTATATATTAACCATTGAAATTGGCGGGAGATTTAAAATCCAAAAATGGATAATAGGAAAGGTATATATGCATTACAATGGACGGAATTGGCGGTAAATTCAAAATTCAATATCAACAAAAGAAATAAAATATATGTAACATTAGAATTTAAGTGCTTGTGTAGTAGATATCGGCAGGATGGGGATTGGTGGTAAATTCAAAACTAAAGATGAACAATAGAAATAACATGTACTGAAATTGCAACGCATACCTATAAGCATTTGATTAAACGGGACTAGCGGTAAATTCAAACGGTTTCGGGAGCACGTAGCTGACAAGATTAACAAACTGGCATTGCGTCATTTCTTATATGGTATTGCATCATTCGAGGTCAATGACCTCCAATACTGCCACGCTGGAAGGAATTAGCTGCAAATTCAAAACTGAGTATGAGCAATAGAAATAACTTATATGTAACAAAATATATGTGCAGAACATGTAATTAATGACTTTAAAATCCCTAAGTGGGCATAAATCATGATAAGGAAGGTGAATGACCTCCAAACAGCATTGCGTCATACTTATCTGGTATTGCATCATTCGATTTAGGTTCGATCAGCACCGCATTGAAATTGGCGGGAGATTTAAAATTCATGTATTACATTAGACGGAATAAGTCAACACAAAGGAAGGTACCTATAAGGGAGGTCAATGAACTCCAAACAGCATACATCGTTCTTATTCGGTATTGCATCAATGTCAACATATGAGTGGAATTAGCGGGAAATTCAAATCAAAATTTAGAAGTATTATCTTATGATTTTCATAATTATTTCGATGGACTTATTGGCTATCATGATATGAAAAAATTCTACATGATTATCGATCTACCTAATAATAAACTGAACTGGACAAAATTTTAATATTCCCGGCTTCATTATCGTGTTCGTACTTGGCCTGGAACTCGTTTACGAAATATTTCTCAACTATATTATTGCATTTTATGTAGAATTCCGGAGAAACCCAACAAGCGATATCCAGGAACAGCTCCTTCCGCATGTAGGTTCCAGAAATAATATCATATTGATTTCCATGTATATAATATGAGCTTGGATACTTTTTTTTCTCCTCTATCGCTTTCTGGTGCATAAAGTCGCATAAGTTCTAAACATTCAAAGAATACATATATTTATACAGGGTGTAACCAAAATGCTAGTCCAAACTTGAATAACAGATTCTATTTCACAAATTCCTGGTGCAAAGACGTAAAGTCATTCGACTGAGATCACGTGAGCAACCTGTGAGATTGAGGTACAGAATATGGACAAAAATAAAAAATATGTTTAATGCATGCGCAGAACATACTTGTAATTAGTACCTTAGTTTCTTCAAAATCGCAATGTTAGCATAAATCATGATAATGGAGGTCAATGAACTCCAAACAGCATTACGTCATGCTTAGGTCGTCTGGGGTCAAGGTTCAGACCTGTTTTCTACTGGTTCAGACATGTTTTTTTAGCATAAACTGTAAACCTTATACTCTTATATTGTAGTGCTAGCAAAAATTCTAACCTAATATGCAGGCTTGCTAGTAAACCTAGCATGAGCCTCTTTAGCTCAGTGGTAGAGCACTGGTCTTGTAAGGTTTTTCTTATACATGAAAGGTAGAGGGAGAGAGGAAATAAAACAAACAAGGACAAGTAAACATATATTATGCATATTAAAATATAATGTAATATTATAACGTAATTGGTACAATTTTTGTAGATTCGTAAATATATCATCCCACTTGTCTTGGGCGGTTAGCTCGCTGTTATCAGTACTCTGCTGATGCTTATCTTTCCTGTGCGAGATTAAGTTATCCCGTCTTGTAAATTTCTTTCCTCATGTGTCGCAGGGAAAAGTGATGGATTTATGCTTGTTAGAGTGGCGACTAAGCCCGCTTCGATATGCAAAACCCTTGGAGCAGATGTTACACGCATACATATTTACTCTTTGAATAGCAGACGAAAAATGACTATGCGCTCAGATGATGTGCTTTNAAACATCTCATTTGCCACGTTTCATTTACGTTTCGTGTTTAGTGGGTGGCGACTAAGCCCGCTTTGATATGCAAAACCCTTGGAGCAGATGTTACACGCATACATATTTACTCTTTGAATAGCAGACGAAAAATGACTATGCGCTCAGATGATGTGCTTTTATTATCCTTTTTGTTATCCAGTTTTCATGTGACAGTTATCCATGGATACTCGTGACGGGTATCCATGGATAACCGTGAATAACCGTGACGGGTTTCACTAGCCGCGATAAATTTTTAATCAAACAAAAATGATATTTAATTTCTACGTCTTCGCTGCATCTCACCGACACTCAAATACAGCAAAGATAAAAATAAATTTATTTTATTTATTTATTTATTATGCAGAGTCTAATAATAAATTATGACTGCATTTATAGTACTGCAGTTAAAATTATGAAATTGGAACGTAAATCGGCCATCGTTGTTAAGCAACAGACCACTACCTATAAACGAATGAGGTACATAATGATTTGTAAAGTCTTTAACAACGGCTAACAACCGGCTAACAACCGGCTACCAACGACTAACAACCGGCTAACAACCGGCTAACAACGGCTAACAACCGGCTAACAACCGGATACCAACGGCTAACAACCGGCTACCAACGGCTAACAACCGGCTAACAACCAGCTACCAACCGGCTAACAACCGGCTAACAATCGGCTAACAACCGGCTAACAACGGCTAACAACCGGTTAAGAACTGCTGCTCAGAATGTTGGGTCGATAAATATGGTACTATGGTCATTGTAAAGGATTTCAACCTACAAGACGGGCGATATCGTAAAGGATTCGATAAATATATAAGGATGTAACTATCGGACTCTATCATTAATCGCAATGAATCCAACGGCTGAAGACGTTATCGCTAAGACGGCGCGAAAGAAAAAAATCTACGAGTTCACAAAATCAATCAGGCGAAAATACTCGGCTTTAAAGCTAGGTCAAGCAGAGGAAGATGAGGCGCTGCAAAAACTGCCCAATGCGACGCCGTTAAAAGAAATAGCCAGCACATCACACAAGTTGAACGAAAAAATTGCCAAGTTCCCCATCATTAAAAAAGAACAAAAAATAATAATACTAATTTTCCTTTCCTCTCTTTTCCATTTAAAGGATTAATTTTTATTTAATTTAATTTTTTATTATTATTTTTTTACTAAAATTAGATTAAATTTAAACAAAAAATATCCTTGTATCTACTAACTTTGTAAAGGGGATGTATGGTTTAATTATATAAAACAAAAGCAGAGTANCTGGCAAATTCACATGCTTCAGGGCGGAAAGATGGATCAACTCACTTTCAGGAGAGCCATTGCTTACGGCCTTTCTTATACATGTGACGTCACATGACAAATGTTATATACTTTGGGAGGAGGTTTATTTTGCATCAGTTATAGTTTACAACTTTTTGGTGACACTTGTGTGATTGTTAAACTCTATGAAAATATAATAATGGATGCTTCTATCGGACTTGTTAACTTTATTTTTTTGAGGAAGCAGCTGCTATGGAACAGGAGGTAAATATTAAACAAAAAACTATAGTTTTTATAAATCCCTCTTGTGAAATTTTAAGATATAGGAAGCCTGTGGTATCCCACTTCACGACGAGATCGATGAGGTTTCAGAAAACGAAGGTGTAGCGGATGCTTCTGATAATGAAACGGGTGAACTAGAGGAGGAAGCCCAGATGAACAAACTGGACCAGGAAGGTAACGACATTGAAGCTGGTGATATGGATGATGACAGCAAAGGTCAGGAGGATGCAGACGATGACAACTCTCCAGCGATTGATGGAGGTACAGATGGTGAAGTAGTGGTAATAATGCAAAAAAAAAATGAAAATCGTATTAACTTTTTGTTGTCTTTTTTATATAGGTAGCCGACTATGTGGACGAAGGTGTCGTCGAAGATCACTTAGACGTGATAAACACCACTATAATGAGGTCCCACGAGGTTTCCAACGGTGAGGTTGTGTTGAGGGATCAGCAATATTGCTATACATGGTGCTCGTATGTACAGGCCCGGTCAAGCAACATCAACTCTGCCATATGTGCTATATGGTATTAGTACGTCTTTCGGGTGTGGAGGAATATGAACATCGGCATTATGATTCTCACACAACAACGGGATATGAAGATTGCTCGTTTGACTGTTCCTCATGTCGGCTACCTCTAGAACAAGTGCGGTTAACTAGAACGTGCATCATATGTGTTAGGTATTTTAGTTAGTTACTTTTAGTTACATGTACTGTTAGGCATGTGCGCAGGTCCATGTATATATATAGGGTTGTGTGACATGATCACTCTAGAGAGTGAGATCGTATGAGCTTTGTATATAACATGTATTGACATTACCAAGAGTATTGCAGAATTAATAAAGAATATTAATTAGTCAGTGGAATAGTGTTTTATTCAAGACAGAACAAACTGGCGACGAGGTAAAAGTGGTGGATAAAAATTCGTGTCGGAGAATTAAAAAGTTAGCTAGTGAATAAAGATCGTGCGGTCGACCACGTGGACAAGATGGCAACTGGTACGGGCCAAGTTCGATTATTCAGTTATAGAACGTGTAACTGGAACATTTACCGGTCTCAATTACAGCAATACTTCATTGCTAACAATATTGCCGCTGAAAAGGCCGATGTGCGACGCGGAATCCTGTTAGCAAATTGCGATGAGGAGTCCTACCAGTTAATCTCTGATTTGTGTGTGCCAAAGAAACCAGAAAACGTGCTTTACGACGATATCGCTTCCAAGCTAGACGAACATTTCAAAGTCATAGAAACATTCTTTGGTGTTCGCGAAAAGTTCTACAGTGCGTATAAAAACTCTTATGAATCGGCAAGTGAGTGGGCAGCCAGAGTGCGAAACCTAGCAGCATCCTGCAAATTCAAAGCAGATGTGCTGGACGAGTTTTTGAGGGACAGATTTATAATAGGCGTTCCAAAAGGTGCAGTTCGTGATAGACTTCACGAAGAAGATGAAACCTTGACATTCGAAAAAGCGGTGTCAATTGCTTGCAAAAAAGAAGCAGAGCAGAAAAACTTCCAAGGTAACATTCCAACGGCGAACAGCTTGGTCGGAGGGATCAAGAGAGAAACGGATGCCGTATATCGAGTTTCCCATCGGCGAGGTCCTGCGCAAGGAAGGAGGTACCAGGATTGTGGCCGTGGAGCGGTAGGCGCATGTGGCGGTAGGCGAAATGTTCCACAGGGGGTGAAGCCACAACGGAGCAGAGATGACAGCCAGGCCAGCGACTAGGCCGACGAAGATGTAGAGATGGGAATAACGGTTATCGGCGAATCGCGTTACTTCGGCGATCGCTCCTGTAAAATACCGCTCCAAAATAACGCGACTTAGGAACGCCGCTATCATAGAGCGGAGATCAACCGACTCGACAGGCAGCAGGCAGGTGTCAAATAGCGAAAGTTTTAGTTTGTCTACCCGACCCGCAATCGTCCACTCATTACCGTGTTCCGTCACTAGCGATTACGAGATTCAGGGCACGAGCTGTCGAGGAGAATGATTTATTAATTTGTGCCCTAAATTACCCCCCTACATAAATTTTAGGTACCTTCAAAAATTTTTGAAAAACATTTATAAAAAACGAAAATATCATCAAATACGTAACGTATGTATTAAATTTTAGTTATCCATTAAAATAAATGTTTAAATTGTAAATATTGTAAATTGCAACACAAAAATTGTTTGTTTTTAATACAATAATTTTTTTATTATTGCTGCTTTTTTTTTGCTTTCCTTGAGTTTACGTAACAAGTAAATGAAAAATATTGGCTTAAGCACCAAATCATTTTGAAAAATTTATTTAAATTGACATACCACATCTTTTTTATTTTAATTTAAAATTTAAAATATGTACATTGATTCGTAATTTATTTCAAAACATAAATTTTATTTAATGTCAGTAAACTATGTTTGGATGAATAAGAATAATCGCATTCTTTCTTTTAAAATAACTGACACCAATAATGGCAAATCACTTTATCAAGAAACAACCAATTAACTTTAGTAATTGATTTTCATTTTCGTAATAAACTTATTTTAGTTGTTGCTGAGAAATGGCAGCATTGATTATAAGCTAGGTACGCTATCATATAAACTCGGTGGCAGTGTAAACAGGTGTGAGGTGCGATTTTGAATTTTGAAGTTACGTTCTCCACTCTCTATTGTTTGTCTGTAACGTAATATAGCAAGTGTTTCTATCCGCGCCATTATTCTATGGCTAGAAATTGGCCTCAATGATTTGGGATCGAGGGGGATTATCCCTCTTTATCCTGCCTCATCTCGTGTAGGCCTGGACAGCCTTCGTAGGTGGGCCCCATCCGTCGTCTACCCCGACCGCAAATGCGGCCGGTGTAGGCGCTTTGTGGGACCTCCTTTTGTCCTGGCTGGGCCCCGCCGGCTAGGGCCCTTTCTTCTGGCGCTCTTCTTGCTTCGCCGGCTCGTCTGTGTAAACCCCGGGGGTAGTGTCATGTTTATGTGTGGTATGGTTGGGTAGGGTAGTGCGGCTATGCAGCCTGGGATGCGCTTTGCTAAGGTGGCCCTTAGGCTAGCGCGGGAGGGGAGGGTTAAGGAGGGTGTGGGGGTGTGTGTGTGTGTGTGTGTGTGTGTCGTTGTCTTCGTTTCTTGATCCTGGCTGTCTCTGAAACAGAAAAGGTTAGCGGGCAGGGGGGGTGTCATTGGGGTGGTCACCCAGGGTCAAAAAGTTGGTGTCTAGGTCTTTTGTGTTTGTCGGTCACGTCGGGTACGTAATCAACGGCTTGCCTGAGGAGGGGATTGTCATGTCTAGCGGCTACGTCAAATTATTTCTCCGCGTTTTGCCGAAGTTAGTCCAGTATTGAACTGTAGTTTCAGGTCAGATCTTGTATAAAGCCGTGGACAGTGGTATTAGTTTTAAATAATTGTTAGTGCTCAGCGTTCAAACATGCCTCCAAAAAAGTCTGTGAAATCTTCTTCAATCTGGAATTTTTTTGTAGAAAAGACAAAATCGGACAAAATAGCGATTTGTAATATATGCAAACATGAGTTAAGTTACAAATCTACGTCTAATAATTTGAAGAAGCACATGGATAAAATGCATCCTTTGGTGAAATTGGATAATATATTATCCCTGACTCTCTAAATCTACAGCCACTGCAAAGCAACCCTTCGAATCTAAATGAAAAATCGGTATATGAAACTTCACTTGAAACGAAGGATCTGGCTACGACTAGTACTGCATTGTCAATAAACCCTCCCAAATTGGCACAACCCTCGGTAAACATGTTTTAAAAAAAAAAGATGGGAATACAATCTCGAAAAAAAATTGACGACGCTTTAATGCTACTTTTCACGATTGATTTCCAACCATTTTCTGTCATTGAAGATTATGGATTTAAAAAAATTTGTAAACGCTTTAAATCCCAACTACGAACTACCGTCAAGGAAGACCGTTTCAAACACAATGTTGCCAGCAACTTACGAGGAAGAAAACTTCATGGCGGTCACTGCCCATTTCATTGACGATAATTTTAAATCTCACAGTGCATTATTGGATTGCGTTTCATACGGGGAGAATCATACAAGCATTAATTTAGCCTCACAACTAAAACTTATTATTCAGGAATGGAATCTGGAAGGAAAAATTTTAATGGTGATATCAGATAACGCCGCGAATATAAAAAAGGCGATTAAAGAAGAACTTCAATTAAAACATTTTGGGTGCTACGCCCATACCATTAATTTAATTGCATTAGATTCCTTGAAACATGCTACAAAAATATTAGACAAAGTTAAATCTATCGTGGCTTTTTGCAAAAGAATTACATCTGGCATGGCAAAGTTGATAGACCAGCAAAAACAACAGGGAAGAGATCCTAAACGACTCGTACAAGACGTTGTAACGAGATGGAACTCCACATATTATATGGTGGATAGGTTTGTGGAGTTGGAAGAACCGATCAGGACGACAATGGCGCTGTTAAATAAAGATTTTCCAGTAATTTCCCTGGAGGAATGGAATTTTTTGAAAGAATTGATACACATTTTAGAACCCCTAGAAAACGTGACAAAATTAATGAGCGCCGAAAATTATGTCACAGCTTCAATGACTATAATTTTAACAGATGGTCTTTTAGCAGTGTATAAGAATATGAAGGAGCTACAGTTTGAAGACATTTCTAAAAAAATTATATCTATCATTTTAGACGGACTCACTAATAGATTAGGGAATGTTGAACAAAGTAATTCACTTGTCTTGACTACGTTTTTAGATCCGAGATTCAAGAACGTTGGGTTTTGCAACGAATCCATACCGGAAAAAGCAAAGAAATCCGTATTGTCCCTGCTGTCTACAAAAATAAGTTCTCAAAATAAAAATAGCGCCAGCACTACAACTGCCAATACTGTTAGTAGTAGCAGTACATACCAACCAGAGAGCGAATCAAAGGAAACCACAACCAAGTGTTCTGTTTGGGGAAACTTCGAAAAAAGAGTTGCCTCCTTATAACCTAGAGGAACGACTCATTCAAGAGCAATTATTGAAGTGCAACGCTATTTAGAAGATCCGCCCATACCAAGGGAGGAAGATCCATTGTGTTGGTGGAAAAAATATTCCTATAACTTTCCTTACCTAAGTGAACTATTTAAAGAAAAGTTTGTTACGGTTGGTACAAGTGTACCATGTGAAAGAATCTTTTCGAAATCAGGGCAACTTTTATCAGAACGTAGAAATATACTTAGTGCTGCCAAAGTTAAACAAATTTTATTTTTAAGTTCCAACTCCAATTTGTGATTTTTTTTTTAAACAGTATTACTCAGGTATGTACTTTGTTTTTTAGTTATCATTATTATTTTATTGTGAGGTAGAAAGTAATTTTTAATTTTTCTTTAATTGGGTTACATTTTATTTGCCTAAATGAGATGTTTTCGTTAATAAATGTTCAAGTTTTTTTAATTTTTTGATATATTTATGGTTTTGTTATTTATTGATAGAAATATTATTATTTATTATTAAAAATTGTTATTCGTTCTTTTATAAAAATATATTTTACAATTAAATGTTTTTTATTTATTCTAAATAAAAATTTATAGTACCTATACACCAATTACCAAATATAATACTTTAACGATCACAATATAAAAATAAATACATATGCAAGAGCAAGTGCTCTTTCCATAAATTGCCCTGGATATCTCAAGTCTGCTCTTTGCCTATGCACAATTAATTATTTGTACATATTATATTACCCGCCGTCGCTCGACGCGAGTGTATAACGAAAACGAGAGGCTCTGTACGATTGCGATTACCGCGACTATGTGAACGCAAGGCGCAGGCGCCGGCGCCGTCCCACAGACCGCAGCCAGCGAGGTTAGGGCATGCGCACTTGTATGATAATCATGATTCCGAGGCGGCCTTTTCAATAGATGGCGCACAGGTACTATTTTGTAGGGCTCTATGTGCATAGATAAATGAGTCTGCCTAATTTACCGGCGTGCTGTCTGTTGTCAGTTCTATTATCTTTCAAAATTTCAAATGTGTGAGATTGTAGTGGAAAGGTTATCGTGGCGTATATTTTATAATTAAATAGTTTTTCCTGCTTTCTAAGTTTAGTTTTTATTATGATTTTATGGACGAGTAATACCTAGTGTGTTTTTCAGTTTATATTAAGGTAAGAAGTAGGTTTAGTAACTAATGCACTTGGTTGTGTCTACTACTTACATAATAATATTAATTGTACAGTTTTATTCCTATTTCAGTTTTTATTATGGTTAAATTAAGTTAACACGCTGTTGCTGGATGCAGAGATATGGTGTCAACAAGGCACCGAATTCCGTATCCTAATGACAATAAGGATTTATAAAAATGGATAGAGGCATGTGGTAATGAAAAAATATTTTCTCTTACACATGAGCAAGTATATAGGACTAGCAGGGTGTGTCATCTCCACTTTAGACCTGAAGATGGATCCACAAATATATACTTGAAGAAAGGCTTCTATCCCATGCTATTCTTACCGTTCTCTGCTTCTACCTCAAGTGCACGTTCAGGTAAATACATTGGTATACTTTAACAAATCTAACTTGGCTCATGAGATGTGCAAAACAATAAATATTTTAGAGGAAGTACTGGGAACTGAAAATATTCGTGAACTTTCTACACCAGAACCTCGACCAGAACTTTTAACGTGTACTTCTCCCAGTAAGTGTTTTTGTTTGAATATAATAATTGCATATCCGCATATAGTGTGAAAATTATGAAAAAGTTGTTTATTAGCCTTTTTGTACAATTCGTGTAGTTATAACATATTTATTCAACATCGCGAAGCAATAGGCTGTCTGTCGGCATTTAATTCTGCCATGATAACATTCGAAAGAACTAAAGCTGTCGACTTGAAATTTGGTACAGAAGTGGAGACCCATAAATACTCCATTGGGATTGTTTTTAAGCAAAATCAGTTTAATAGAAAAGAGGATGAAAAATAAATTACGATTGTCTCGGAAATAGCCTTGTAATATATAATTTGTAGCGTTCCAAAATATGCTGCTTCGAATTCTAGTATTATTTTCACCCTAAAAATAAGGTAGTGAGTGGAATGAATATGTAAAGTGGGAAAGGGTAGTAAAAATGTTTTTTTAATGTATTTTCAAATTTCAATAATAAGTATATATGTATAAGAATTATTTTCCAAATTTTATTTGAAACGTGATGTGAAATTACTGTTCCCATTGCCAGCGTTTTTTTTCTATTTAATAAAATAGGTTTGATACTTAGATAACATTTTTTACAGAACATTCACTTCCTTCCACTTCCACTTCATTATTGGCTGATGGTGTATCTAGGGAAGTACAACTAACCCCTAAGGCTAAAAAACTGTACAGAAGGGCCACAGGCCTGTTAAAGACAATGAGAACATTAAAAAGTCGTAGAGAAAAACATCCTAGGAAACCGCTATATGAACAATTTACAAAGGATGAATTTCTAGAACACGTAACTGCTCCATTGCCCAACTTAGTTGCAACATTTATACAGTGTGAAAATATTCTATAAATCAAAAAGTTCTGGGATTGGTTTTACAAAAGCAGAGTGGCAAAGCATATAAAACTATGCAAAAATTGTTTTATCTTCCATCCAGAAAAACGTTATCAACATTATTATGTCGTATTCCTATTGGTGCTGATATTAACGACCCGATATTTGACAACCTAAAGGCAAATATTATGCAATTGTAGTCTCGACCTACTTTTTTCTACATGTTATTTTGTAATTCTACTTATATGATCACTTAAATAAACTCATATTACTTTATTAATTGGACTTTTCATGATTTTTTTTATACGTGTGAAAGGCATAACAAGTAAAATTCCTTATAAAATTTAACTGAAAATATAAATTGGTGACTTCTTTTTGTAGGTGCTTTATTTATTTACTGATAACAGATTAATATATATTGTTTTGATCTTTAAACTTTAAAATAAAATAATTATTTAGTGTTATCATCTAGGAAAACAAGTTTACAGATGAATGGACCAGAATAAAATGACTTCTATTTTACTGAGAGCTAAATTACATAGGTAGTGGAAATATGTGTATATAAATATTTCTATGTGTGTGTGTGTGTGTGTGTGTGTGTCGTTGTCTTCGTTTCTTGATTCTGGCTGTCTCTGAAACAGAAAAGGTTAGCGGGCAGGGGGGGGGTCATTGGGGTGGTCACCCAGGGTCAAAAAGTTGGTGTCTAGGTCTTTTGTGTTTGTCGGTCACGTCGGGTACGTAGTCANATAGATTTGCACAAACACTTTTTGTATCAACATGATTTGACAGTACCATGTGCGTAATAAAAGTGACTTGTATTTTCTCCTGCTTAGTGATTATTTCCTACTATGTAAAATACTAATTTTGCGTAGGTACATTATTACATTACATTAGTACATAAAGTCTAATTGTAAGCCCCTGGTTTCCCAAAGACGCTGCAAAGACGTATGGCTGACGTGTTCTTTGTTTGGTATGAACGTGTATGAAAAATGTATAGTCAATATACAGGGTGAGTCATTAATAATGATACACAGCTTAATGGCAGATTGTTGACGTCAAAATATAGTGATTGAGCCAAACATGCCTCAATTGTTACTTTTTTTCGTTCTACAGGGTGTTGAAGTTGAAAACATATTTTCGATTTTTTGCTGTATTTTAAGTATGTATGGACCGATTGTTTTGAAAATGTATAGATTAACGTTTGTTGAGGTGGCAAATACAAATATGCAAACAGTGTTGGGGTCACGTCTAGGGGGCGCTAGGTATATTGTCCTTTCGATGGAATTGGATATATATGTGCATGGCATTAATAAGATTAGTGATATTGATGTAGACTGTATTGTTGTTATTTATTTTATTGATTGAATACTATATTACACATTCATGCTCACACGAGCGTTGCAATATGTGAACTAACTAAACTAGGTGTCCTCTTTCTCTTCGACATGTACCGCCCTCTGTGCGTCCGTCGACCAACCGCACAGTAGGGCACGTTCCCTTTTGTCCATGCTCAGTAGGGCACGTTCCCTTTTGTCTATGCCCTCCGCCTTGGAAGATTGTCGTCCGAAATTTAATCGTCACACATCGATAACACACATAGCTTTGTAACGACGAATAACACCACTTGATATCTTAACATCGGCCACTCTCGCCACACCGTCACTACCGGGATATAACTTGCACACACGTCCCAGGATCCACTGTTTAGGTGGCAAGTTGTCTTCCTTGATGAATACTAAGTCATTGACCTTTATGTCCGACTGATTTTCCTTCCACTTATGGCGCTGCTGGAACTGGCTGATGTATTCCTTTTGCCACCGATTCCAGAAATGCTGCTGAATTTGTTGAATCAACTGGAATCTGTTAAGACGGTTGATTTTCACGTCTGTTATGTCAGGATCTGGTAAAGACGTAACTGCTCTTCCCAGCAAAAAGTGAGATGGTGTGAGGGGACTATAATCATTTGGGTCTGATGACATAGGACTCAACGGACGGGAGTTAAGGATAGACTCAATCTGTACCAATAATGTGTATAATTCCTCGAAAGTGAAAATAATATTTCCCATTACTCTATGCAAATGATATTTGCAACTTTTCACCCCGTTTTCCCACATACCTCCCATATGAGGAGCCATGGCAGGAATGAAGTGCCAATTGATATTTTCAGAGGCTAAGCTACTCTGCAATTCTTCCGTGAATTGTTTGTTTTGAAATAAATGTTTGAGTTCTGCATAAGCACCAACAAAATTGCCACCATTATCGGAATATACGTGGGAAGGTTTACCTCTACGCGATACAAAACGTCGAAAAGGTTAGTTCCTCGAGCAACATACACATTTTCGGACTGTCTCTTTGGCAATATTACGCCCCGATATTGGCCAATATGGATCCCTTACAGAAGCCAATAGCGTTTGAGGTCCTGCATGATACAAGCGTAAATGTTCATATCTGAAAATTAATTTTGTCAAATGATGCTTAGGTGAAATCAAAATTGGATGTTTTTTATCGTAAGAAAATTTGGCATTTTTTAAACGACCACCAACTCTCATTACCGCATTAGAATCCATGAATGGTGAAAGACTTAAATTTTTGCTTTTTCTTTGTACATTCTTACCATTAAATAAGTCTTGATAATCGTCAGGAAACGATTCTCTTTGAGCAACTTTCACAAGATTCATTAATGCTGAATTAATTTCCTTGACTATAAGCGGCCCACTATGACGATCATTCGGAAATAAACAGTTATGTTTAAATCTAAATATGTATGCCACTGTCCGTTTTATACGTGTAAAACTTGAAAATCGATTAAATGGAAATGTCTCCGTATTCCTTGTGGTTTTTGTAGCAACAAAATTATTAACCTTATTACGTAATTCAGGCAAATCTGATGATTGTATGTCAAATTTCGAATCTGGCCACTCAGCTGAGTCTCGTTGCAAGAATTTTGGGCCTTCCCACCAACTTGTCATATCTTGTATCTGACTAGGCATGACGCNGTTTTTGTAGCAACAAAATTATTAACCTTATTACGTAATTCAGGCAAATCTGATGATTGTATGTCAAATTTCGAATCTGGCCACTCAGCTGAGTCTCGTTGCAAGAATTTTGGGCCTTCCCACCAACTTGTCATATCTTGTATCTGACTAGGCATGACGCAGCGAGAATACATCTGCTGGATTTAACTTGGTAGGAACGTGTCGCCATGAGTGCGAACCAGTAATAGTTTGAATTTCTGAAACACGGTTACTGACAAATGTATTTAACTGACTCGGTGTAGTTTTTAACCATCCCAAAACTATCGTTGAATCGGTCCAAAATGTACATGAATATGATTTTATTTTTAGTGAATTAAATACTTTAGCTGCTAATCTGGCAACTACTAATGCACCACAAAGTTCTAATCTCGGTATTGTCTGAGTTTTCAAANCACTTCCAAGTAAAACTGAAGAGGTTTGGTGTTAGTTAGCCGGCAGAGCCGGAAGGTACTGGAGTCCCATACGGGAGGCAATCCAGCTATAGTTGAGATTTCGGAAGATCCTTCATAACACTGGAGTCCCATACGGGAGGCAATCTAGCTTAATCCAGATTCGATCCGCACGGGCGAAAATGTTAGTAAATTCAACAAGGCTGACACGTATGACATAAAGTGAGCACAAGAAATCAAAGAACAAATGATAAAACAAGTTAAATGTGAAACAAAGAAGTCGTTAATGGAATGTCTGGGCAGTCACGACAATATACATACTTTAACATGTAATAAATAATGAGCAATATTTAATAATAATTGTAACAATTTTATATTAGAAAAATACACGCCCCTAAGCGTAAGACAATGAAAGCTAAACATATACAGAATTATTATCATAAAACATCTATATTTTACGAACAACGTAATCATGACAAAAACAAGTTAGATGTGAAACAAAGAAGTCGTTATTGCAATGTCCGGCAATCAGGACAACACATATACTTTCAACATGAAATAAATAATGGGCAAACTCCAAGCACAATTACAACAACTTTACCTTGGAAAAATATACGCCCCCGAGCACAAAGCAACGAAAGCCAAACTTACAAAGAATTATTATCATGAAACATCTATAACCATCGCAATCATAAAATTACATAGAACAATTAACAACAAAGGACTTAAAGAATATTACCTGCTAACTAATACCGGTTAAACACTTAATTTTCCACTACTTCTATATTTTTCACACTACACTGACCGTCTTGCTACCTATCTGCACACTGTTCTCACTTCAACTGCCTATCTTCAACTATTATCGCTTCCATCCAGAATTCCCTACCTAGGCGTTTGTTTTTTGTGCTTCCTTCTACCAACCGTTAATATTACTTTTTCATTATTGTGCAACACTCATGTAACAGGTGACGTCGAAGTTGATAAGATAAGTACGGTTTTGCACAAAATTAATGCCAATTGCATTCTGACAAATTATTTTGCGTGGTATTTTTAAATTGTTTAAATTCGGTAACTCTGTCTGAAATTGAACCCAGGTTTTTTGTATATCTATTGGAGGTGAGTCATCCCACGATATTTTAACTAACCAAAGTTTTTGTAACAAAATTTTGATATTTATTACACAAGGTGAAAGCAAACCAAGAGGATCAAATATTGCCGCAATACTCGACAAAATAGTCCGCTTTGTTATTTTTTGTTGACCTGTATCGATTTTAATTTTATACATCAAATTGTCTGTTGAACTTGACCATACCAAACCTAATGTTTTTTCTTCAGTTCCGAACTGAATTGAATACATATTCGTATCTTTATGTAAATTTTGGATTATATACTGATCATTAGAACGCCATTTGCTAAATTCACACTGACCCTGTTTTAAAATATCTGAAATTTGCAAACATATTTTTGTTGCTTGTTGTGCTGTTTCAGCACCCGTTAGCAAATCATCTACGTAAAAATCTGTTTCAATGATACTGGCAATTTCTGGGTTATTTTCGCGATTTTCGATTCCTAATTGCTTAAGACATCTTACAGCTAGAAAAGAACCCGCTGTTGTTCCATACGTGACTGTATTCAGCTCATATGTTTGTAGTTTGTCTTGTGGGTTTTCCCGCCATAAAATTCTTTGTAATGCTCTATCTGACTGATCAACTAAAACCTGCCGGTACATTTTCTTTACATCGGCTGAAATTACAAATTGATGTTTTCGAAACCGTAAAATAATTGAAATTAAGTCTTCCTGTATGGTAGGACCCGTCAATTGCAAATCATTTAATGAATAACCTGAACTCGAAACCATAGAAGCGTTGAAAACTACCCGCAATTTTGTGCTGCTACTTTCTTCTTTAAGGACGCCATGATGTGGCATGTAATACGATACGTTTGCATTTCGTTCCATTGCGTGCGAAACATTGGTCATGTGGCCTAAGAATTCATATTCCCTTAAAAAGTCCGTATATAAGCCACGCAATCTTACGCTACTTTGTAATCGATGCTCTAACTGAATGAATTGTTTCATCGCGTTTTGCCTAGAGTCGCCCAAAATATTACGATTCTGTTTTAGTGGCAACTTGACTATGAAACGACCATCGGTATCACGTTTTGTGTTTGCAACGAAGTGATTTTCACACTCAATTTCCTCAGCCGACAATGTTTTATTCGAAACTCCTTCCTCAAGTTCCCAAAATTGTTGCAGTTGATCCTGAATATCTGTAGTTTTTATGAACTTACAGCGAATGCCAGATTTTGTCTGTACTGAATTAAGTGACCCTGCTACTATCCACCCAAAAACTGTTTTTTGGAGGACTGGATAACCTACCCCAATATGTTTAATGCTCGGTGAAATTATGTTCCAAAATAGATCTGCGCCAATCAACATATCGACCGGACCCGGTATATTAAATGACGGATCAGCTAACTTGCAATCAGCTGGAATTTTTGCGCTAGACATTTTAAACTCAACGTTCGGTAAATAACCTGTAATCTGTGATATCACTAAACACGTAATGTTTGACTAAATATGTTGTCTAATGAACTTATTTTGGTTGTTATTCGTCCCCGTATGTTAGAGATGTTATTTGATAATCCTATGACTGAAACATTAACCCGATTTATTTTTAGTCGCAGTATATCGCATAAATTAGTTGTAATAAAACTTGATTGTGCACCCGAATCCAACAAAGCCCGTGCAACTTTTGGATTGCCCTGTATATCGAAAACATTTACCAAAATTGTCGAAAGTAAAATCTGAGTATTACTGTTGCATGTATGAACCACGGCTTTCTCCGCATTCGTCACATTTGCCGAATTATCCGATTTATTTGACACTTTGGGCTGTTCAGTTACCCCTTGTATATCATTCGAGTGTGATTTTTGCTCGTTAATGTTTTTATCCCTGTGCAGTAATGAATTATGTTTACCATTGCAATGTTTACAAGAACCATACTTACAATCTTTGCTGTAATGCCCAAGATTAAGACAGTTTATGCAAAGCCCTAAATCTTTTACCTTTTTTAATCTATCATTTATGTGCATATTCAAAAATTCTTGACATCGATAAAAACGATGATTGTCTTTACAAATAGTACAATCGGTTTTTGCAACTACAAACCCTTTATACGAGTTTTGTTTGTTTTTTGAATCGGAACTCTTTTTTGTCGCGTTTTTTTGTTCCCAAGTTTCTAGCAAATCCGCCCTGTTTCTCAGAAACTCTTTGAAATCCGCTAATGTAGGTTTTTTGCTAGGTTTATTTTTGTCAAATTTATACTCGTCCCATTCTTTTGAAGTTGAGGTGTCTAATTTTTCCGAAACTATGAAAATGATCAATGTGTCCCATTTGTCCACAGGTTCTTCTAACCGTTCTAATGCTTTTAAATGCTTTGTTAATTTGTCAATTAAATCGCGAATTTTTGCCGACGATTTACGAGCAACCGGCTCCATATGAAATATTGTTTTTAAATGATTATTTACTAATGTTCTTGTATTGTTGAATCTGTCATAAACCATGTTCCACGCTGCCTCGTAATTTTCCGATGAAAACTCAAGTTCATGAAGTATCCGAGCTGCACTCCCTTCTAAAGCTGCCCTTAAATAATGATATTTTTGTATATCACTTATTTCCCTGTTTGTATGTATTAACGACAAATAGGTATCTCTGAACTCAAACCAACTCTCATAATCCCCGCTGAATGAAGGCAATTTGATAGTAGGCAATCTAACACCCTGTACATTATTAATTTGATACCCCATTCTCATGTCACCTTGTACATCACTATTTGAATATGTGTCTGTCTGTTTTTACGAGATTCTAAATGCTTTTCTGACAACGCGATAGCCTCGTAAAATATCTTTTCGAATAGAAATCTTTGTTCTACTTGTTGCTCTACGTTTTCACTATCAACAAGCCCTTCTATCTCCGTCTGTATTTCATTGAATTCGTCTATTAAACCTTTTATGTTTGAAAGTCTTTGTTCTAATTCTATTAACTCTACTTCTGAATGTGTATCACCCCGTAAATTGTTTAGATATTTCGTGTAACAAGTCAATCTAGCCTTAATACTACCTCTTTTCTTATTTAACACCGAAAGTTCTTTATCTACATCCATTTTTATGATTTCAAATAGAAAATATTTCGGATATTAACTACTTGTTTGCAAAACAAATGAGCGATTTTTGTGAATAGCAAACTGTTATTCGATATTCAACAAATTGCGTTATTATGGGTACAAATTGAACAAAGGAACCAATGTAGTAATGAAAAAATGGAATGGACTCACTTTCTGCCGCCTGCTTTCTGCTGTATGACGTTGATGAAATGAAATGCTGACTAATTCACTAATCTTAATGTCGCCGACATCCGGCTCGAAGGACCAGAATTATGGATATATATGTGCATGGCATTAATAAGATTAG
>NW_019416522.1:1361674-1435225 GCF_000390285.2 Anoplophora glabripennis | reverse complement strand
ATTATATACTATAATTATAGGAAGACAAATGTGTTGTATTTTTTGAGCTCGCGCTAGGCATTATTCTATTTTCTGTCCTTTGATTTTATAAATATTCTAAATTCTGTACCCGTGTTCAGTGGGTACCTAGATATTGGTTATGGTCTAGGTTAAAAATTTATTAATTAACAATTTATCTAAAGCACTAAGAAAATACTTAAAATATCTGTTACAACACCTATTACTTTGTTTTTTATTTCCTGATAGGTAATTATTTTTTATAAACCATCTATTTTTATCTATGAGTAATGGAAATGAATTGGCTCTTTTTATTTCTTTTGTTAAGGTATACCTCCTGTGAAGACTGATCAAAATGCCCGTAAGAAGAGCTACCCATGCAGGAAGTTGGTATAGTGACTCGGGGGCGGAATTGACAAGACAATTGGACTACTGGTTGAATCAAGCTGACCTAACCCATGGCCCTGCAAGAGCGATTATAGCTCCTCACGCTGGATATCAGTATTGTGGTGCTTGTGGAGGATATGCTTATAGACAGATTAGTCCAGTAGTTGTGAGACGAATATTTATCTTAGGACCATCTCACCACGTCCGTTTGTCAGGCTGTGCCTTGTCTAGTACCCAGAAATACAAAACTCCTCTTTATGATCTGCACATAGACATATCCGTTAATAATGAATTAGAAATGACCGGTCAATTTGAATGGATGGATTTAGACACTGATGAAAATGAACACAGTATTGAAATGCATTTACCATATGTTGCTAAAGTTATGGAGAATTATAAAGATCAATTTACGATTGTTCCTATTCTTGTTGGATCTCTTAGTCCTGATAAGGAAGCGACTTACGGAAGAATTCTATCGAGTTACTTGGCGGATCCTAAGAATTTATTTATTATCTCTTCAGATTTCTGCCATTGGGGGCACAGATTCCGATACACTTATTACGATCGTTCATTTGAAAATATTTACCAATCTATTGAAAGTTTAGATAGAGTTGGAATGAATATCATTGAGAACTTAAACCCGTCAGAGTTTACAAACTATTTAAAGAAATATGGCAACACCATCTGTGGAAGACATCCGATCGGAATACTCTTACATGCTATTCAGGAAATTCTTAAAAACGATTCTAGTCAGAACGCTAGTCTGAAGTTTTTAAAATATGCTCAGTCGAGTCAGTGTCGCAATATAAACGATTCATCTGTGAGTTATGCATCCGCAGCTTTAGTTATAGATTAGAACTGATGTGGCCTTAACGTTGACTTTTTATACAGTAAAACTGCAGATTAAATGACTGATTAAATTTGATATGGGAAATGTAGTGTGTAAAGTTTATAGAATTGTAAATGTGGTTGTTTATATCGTCAGATTTGACTTGCGAATGGAAAATTTTATATAAAAAGTTTAAATAATTTTATACTATTTTTATTGTGTTAAGAGTTTATTGTTTCGGTTATCAAGAAATTATTGTTGTTTAAATATCTATTAAGTTGTAAATAACACAAAAGATTAAATTTATTTATAATTAATAAATCACTAATCCTAAGCTTTTGGAAACTACTAACAATTTTATTTTATTCATTTATTTCAAGTATATAGACAGACTATGTATAAAATCAAATTTAGTTTTTTATATATCTATAGTGCTTTAATTTTTACAATAAAACATTAATTGCAACAAATGGTTTCATTACATAATATTAAAATTATCTGTGATAATAATTTAAAAAACTGGTAGCATTCTAATATGCAAATCCAGTATAATGTTCTGCAATAGTAATTATGCCATTACCATTGCTAATTCTTGTTGTGGAAACTGTAAAGTTTGTTCATTTATAAAATGTGCAAAGGTAGAATAAAAAATAAATACTGAATTTTTTAAATATACCTAGTTCAAAGTTTATCATTTTTACTGAAATATTTACATATTTTTGCCTAAATAGAAAACAAAATAAAGGTAGTTTGCAGAGTGCATATTTTGTAGGCTGATTATTAGTAGACCGATTAAAATATCTCATTTAGAGGGAAAAAAAAAGAAAATTGTTACCTGGACTTTTAGAAGTGGAAATGGTAAAGGCTTATATAAACGAAAAAAAAATAAATGCGTGAGCAGGGGTGGCGGAGGATTGATTTGGGGTGTTGAAAAGTTGTGTAAAATTGTATCATTGGGATTTCTGGCAGACGTTGACGTCAAACAAAAAAGTATCCAACACAAAAGTTGTAGATCATGCAAAAATCTACAACTTATGTAGAGGTCACTTTTTAAAATAACTTCAAAATTTCCGAGAAAAATGCGAAAAACAGGTTTTTTTCTTATTTTTCGGTTTTAATTTCTCATTTCCGCAAAATTAATTTAATTTTAATGAAACTTGGTGAAAGTATACCTTTCTGTGTCTTAAATAACCACAAATTTTTTTAGATAAAAAAATCAAGAAGTTTCCGAGATATTTTTTCCAGTCTGAAACACATTTTCTTCAAAGAAATATTCTACTTCAAAAAATCATGGTACAGAATTCTGCCGGTGATCATTTTTTTTGTTTTGACATACTTTTTGGTGAAATAAAAATAATTTTTATCACAGTTCTAAAACATGCTCAAAAATGCAAAAATAATAATTTGTTTAAATTTAAAAAAACTAATTACACCATTCAATTGTACGGAAAAAATACAAAAAAAACTCTGTCTCATTGTTTGACCCAAAACTTTATTTTTGTACAGTATTGCTATAAACATAAGTCGAATAGTGAATAGGTACTTAAATAAAATAAATATTTTTTTTTTCCGTAGGATCGATTAGTGTACTTATTTTTTTTTAATTTTGATGAATTCATAGATATACATACAGTGCGTCCAAGACCAAGGATGGGATAGCATTAGGATCTAGGAAACGGTAAGATATACGGGTGGCTCAGATTAGAAAAAAAGTTGTTTTTTTATACCTAACAATATGCCGTTTAGAAAGTTTTAAAATTCCGGGTAGTTCCGGAAATATGCCGAAAGAAGTTTTTAGCTTGTTTTAGCCATCATTTAAAATATTTCTTGAGTACGGCTCTGAACACTCAAAATATCTAGGTAATGGATCGATGAAGTCAATACCGCACAAAATACTCAACAATTTTTTTTAATACTATTAACTATACTAATTAGAAATAATAAAACAACTCATAAATTCGTATTAATTTTTTATTAGGTACAACCTTTTAAATTACTGATTAAAAAAATGTTTGGATATTTTTATGCTGTTATGACTTCCTCCAATAGATATTTTGAAAGCGTTCAGAGACGTACTCAGGAAAAATTTTAAATTATAGTTAAAAACCTTTACGATTACAATAGTAAATATATATCATCTAATTCAGATTTAAAAATGACTAGAAGACTTGGATTGCAAAAATGTTGACGCTATTGGATAGAGCGAAAAAAGTGGCAATGTATAGATATATACAATTTATTTTAAAATTTGTTTTCAAATAAAGCCAGAAAAAAAAATATAAACGATTTTGCATAATTTTGGGTTTCGGATTTCGTGTCAACAGTAATCTCAAATCATCCAAAGATAATTTATCATTTGTGTGTTTGTAATTTGACTTAGATGTTTATAGCAATACTATACAATAATAAAGTTTTGGGTCAAACAATGACAGTTTTTTATGGTTAACAAATTATCAACAATTACTGAAAAATTCATTGTTGCGTCACTTTTTATTTTTTTTGCATTTTTGAGCAAGTTTTTGAACTGTGATTACAGATTTTTCTATTTCACCAAAAAGTATATGTCAAAACGAAGAAAATGATCACCGGCAGATCTCTACAATGATTTTCCCAAGTAGAATTTTTCTTTGAAAAAAAAGTATTTCAGACTGGAAAAAATAAATATCTTGGAAACTTGTGGTTATTTAAGACACAGAGAAAGGTATACTTTCACCAAGTTTCGTCAAATTTAAATTATTTTTGCGGAAATGAGAAATAAAAAATGAAAAATAAGAAAAAAAGCTGTTTCGCATTTTTCTCGGAAATTTTGAGGTCGTTTTAAAAAGTGACCTCTACAAAAGTTGTAGATTTTTGCATGATCTACAACTTTTGTATTGGATACTTTTTTGTTTGACATCAACTTTCACCAGAAATCCCAATGATACCACTTTTCAACCCCCCCAAATTAACCCTCCGCCACCCCTGCACACACATTTATTTTTTTTAGGTTTGTTATAAGCCCTTTTACCATTTCCACTTATAAAAGACCAGGTAACATTTTTTTTTCTGCAAGTGTAATTTGGTTGGACTATTTTATTGTATCTCCATTTATTTTATTATGTTATTTTAGAACTATTTTGACCCAAATTAAAAAAATTCAGTGAATTCTTTTTTGTATTGCAATTTATTTTAGTGGAAATAGATTAAAACAATTTTAAAGTATCTTATAACGTTAAAATAACAATTCGAAGAAAATTGGAGTTGCACCTTAAAAAATGTATGTGGGATGGAATCTATTTGATTTATTTTCGGATTTCATTCTTATACCACACTCAATTTCCTAATCGAGGGTAGGTTGTGAACAAGAAAAAACTTTGTAATATATAAATAATACTATAATTTGTATAAAAATATAGTCTGTACATACTTTAAAATACGCTTAAATATTTATATACATAACATAAAATATATTACTTTCTTCTATTTTACAATACATAAAAAACTATTTTATATTTTCTTCTTAAAACTATGACTAGCTGATTGTACAGCAATGAATTGTTGCAAAATGAGGTAGATTAAATATTATTATTAGTATCGGAGTAAAGAGGTCAGTTTTATAGAGCACACTAAGACAACAATAAAATTCCTTGTGCTTTTCTATTGAAATTAAAATAAGTTGCATATCTGATAAACTATATAATAAATAAAACAGTTTTTGAAGATAAATACTATAAACAAATAACGAATAACATAATTAAATCGGCATTTGACATACTTATACATAAATATAATTTTGCAATAACAAACATATTAATTTCTTACAAAAACAATACATAGTAATAAAATCTATAATCTTTTTCTCAAACTTTATAATTAGTAACTTTATACATTAAAGTAATATTAACAATTTTACCACTTTTCTATATTCATTATATAATTCTATTCACAACCTCGTGGTAGTTTTTTAAGACTCCCTATTGATTAATATTTATGGCATCAAATTTATAAAATTGATTGTTAGTAACAGAATAGTGTCCAAACATTGAATATACTGACTAGACTGTTTTTGTTTTACACAGGATCATCTAATGAACAATTAAATAAGGTTTTTTTACAAACAGATATAAGCAAAACATATAAACTTTTTCTTATTTAACTGCGAGATTCAGCTGAACACAAGTACAAAGAGAAATTAATAGAAAATTTACATAGCTAAAATATCAATACGTCCTATAAAATATTTTAGACCACCCTGTATAAAAAAATATTTTTTAACTAAACCTATTATATGGTCTCTAGTCATTAAAAATTAAGATATTGTTTTTGTAAAAATATTTAATAAATTATACATTATTTCTGTTATTCAGTATGCTCATATCTGCAACATGTTTCTTTTTTACATTTTCACGCCGACTGTATAACAAAAAAATATACAGCAGAATGTAAATGTAATTGATGTCGTATTTTGTACTTAATTAGGTTAAGTGGTGAGTTTCTTAATTAATATTTACTGAAATATAAATAACATCTATATTATAATTATTCCTCAATCTCATGAAAACTAGCAACCTTATATTATAATCACAAATTCATTTCTTATGGAGATAGAGAAATAATTATAACAATCGGTAATAAGCTTATTTATCGATAAATTTTAGCACCAAAAGATATTTACTTTTTACGATTTTTTTTAAGTAGTGTTAAATGTCATCAGATCAAAAATATTATACTCTGTAATATAATCTCATCATTCGTTATAAAATGGCTAAAATTCCTTACACCAACAGACTGATAATATACTTTTCATTTTATTAAAATAAAAAATATTTTTCATACAATTATAATAAAAATTTGTAATATACTCAAGTGTTAAAGCCACTCTAGAATTTTGAAAAAAAGCGATTTTTGGATAAATGGTTTAATTTTAATTATTTTTTTTTAATTTACCTAGTTTTTAGTATAAATTGTAGTTTTTTTGTTCTGTTAATAAGAAACCGTTCCTGTCGTACAGCCCTCTGAAAAAAAGGTGGCATCAAATACAACCACCATTTTGAATCCAAATCGTTTGAACATATTCACAATACTACCTGAAAACATGTACAATAAAGCCATTTTGTTCCTGACACGATATCTTATATCTTTTTCCTTGAAAATTCCCGAATTTTTTTTCCCAACCTCTAGAGTGGCGTTTCCCACTTAAGACATTACTGTATGTGTCAATAATTCATTTTTTTCTTTAGAAATTTGCCAATAAATGGCAATTTTATATTTAAAAAATTGCTTTTTTTCATTTCGATCCTAAAGAAATCATTTCAGTGAAAATAAATCGCAATATAAAATTTTCTTCTTGCAAAATATAATTTTAACTATATTTTCTATTCGGTTATCGTATTAAACACAATACTGACATATTTATCAAACTGAAATATTTACAATATAAATGATCAGTGATCGAAATGACATTGCCTGATTTATGACATTATTTAGTAGTTTTTTTTTACGAAATATTGCTGTAGAGAATAATATACAGAAATCATCAAACATAAAACAATTACAGATTTTCCCAAACAGAAGTACAATAAGAAAAATGTTATGCCACATGGTGTTACTTAACTTTAACCTCAACATTAAGAATTAGCATTAATGATAAAGTTGTGACAGTTAGAGAAAATTAAAGCGATCATATTTCAATAATGAAGTGTGGAACCTATACCACAGGGATGATTTTTGGACTCACGTAGAAAACTTTCATGACCAAAAAATTTGGAACAAAATTTACGAAACAAAAATTTAAAATAGCCAACCCTGAAATCTTGAAAAAGGTTGTACATATACAAGCTGTTACAAATTCGCTTCTCACTACAGGGATCTCAAAAACGGTAAGAGATGCAAACTAGCTTAAATGGGGGCAAACTTGCGTAATCAGGGGACCAACATTATGCCTCTAAAAAATTGAGGCTAACATGATTAGTTTTCGAAATATTTAAAAAAAAAACGAAATTTTGGAAATCAGTTTTTGTTTCATTTCAGCCTTCTTTGAGGTGATATTGAAAAAAGGAGAACACTTTCTCATGGCCACTTTTTGCCCTCTATCGAATGGCATAATCAATTTTGATATGTAACGTTTCGTCTTTCCAGGACCATCAACTTCATTTTTTTAAATTCAACCCCAGAAATTTTATTAAATTTTTTGCAAGTCTTCATGACCCCCAATACTGTACTGCCTCAGCCCGAACTAGATTCAGTCGTTTTGTCTCGAAAAATTCATCTTCAATTTCAAATTTTTCTAAATTTTTTATTTAGATTTCTTTGTTTATTGAATAGACCCTGTGAAATCCATCTAGTTATTTAAACTATTACCACCACACATTAAAATAAAAAATTATTAGTTTTATTCCCGTGCCCATAGTTATTTCTAGGCTTCTCGAGTGCTCAAAATTCAAACAAATTCCGATCTATTTTTTTTCAGGATATTCATTCAAATACATTTGATATGCTCTTTCACACTTACGGTTACAGATATAATAAATTCCGATAATATTACGCTTATCTTCATTTTCAACCTTTGCCAAAACGAAAATGTTTTTGAACATTTACTGAAATTTTTTAAGGAATAATATTCAGTTGGCGTTTTGGTTGTTCATATGAATTTTTAAGAATTAATTTGTCATAATAAAATTAAAATTGTAATGTTTTAATTTTGACACAACAACTTATTGAGTTATGTATGAACAAGTGATAGTAATAGTTAATAATAATAAATGTTTTATTGTAACGCGTGGTGGTAATAGTTTAAATAACTAGATGAATTTCACAGGGTCTAACGCCACTTACTGTGTACGATAATTCAATAAACAAAGAAATCTAAACAAAAAATTTAGGAAAATTTGGAACGAATACACTGAAGATGAGTTTTTCGACACAAAACGTCTGAAACTGGTTCAGGCTGAGGCAGTACATTGGAGATCATGAAGGCTTGCAAAAATTGTATTAAAATTTCTAGGGTCGTATTTAAAAAAGTTAAGTTGGTGATGGTCCTGAAGAGACGAAACATTACATAAAAAAATTGATTATGCCATTCGATAGAGGGCAAAAAGTGGCCATGAGAAAATGTCTTCTTTTTTCCAATATCACCTCAAACAAGGCTTAAATGAAACAATAACGGAATTCCAAAATTTCCATTTTTTTCAAATATTTCGAAAACTAATCATGTCAGCCTTGCTTTTTTAGAGGCATAATGTTGGTCCCCTGATTACGGAACTTTGCCCCCATTTAAGCTACTTCGTACCTTTTACCGTTTCCGAGATCCCTGTAGTGAGAAGCGAATTTGTAACAACCTGTATTTGCAAATTATTTTTTTCGCCAACTGATTTTTTAAATTTTTATGCAAAATAATTTTTTATTCACAATAATGCATCTATTTAAATTGCAGTTTGATATCACATTTGATTGTTCAAACCATAACGCTGTGACTTTATGAAAAATGATTTTTTTTTAATAAGATCAATTTTTTCGAGATCTCAAGGTCCGCAATTCCTATTTTAAATGTTTATCTTTCCCTGTGGGCTTAGAAGTCATTTCCTGAAATAAAAAAAAATGGATCTCACTGATTAGGTTCATTTTGACTTTCTTTCCTCTTTAGCCAATAGCAATCAATCTGTGTTCTCCAATTGAATTTTACGGATTGCTATGCCCTATCCTATCTATCTGGTCCCCTTCAGTTAGAGACTTATAATGCTCTTCCTTAGCTTTAGGTGAGAATCCTCAACCTACCCCTGTTGTTCTGAGGTTAGGCTCTATAAGGACGGACCCTCTATCAGAACCTCTAGGCCACCTGGTTAGATTTGAGTTCTTGTTGCTGTTAATATCTGGATGGGTCGAGGCGTTCTGACAGTCAGTCCCCCCCACAAATCTAGCCCAAGAGCAACAAAGGCAAATCAAACATTCCTAGCTATGGAAGTGCATTGTAAGTGTGGTGTATTGTAAGTGTGTAACTGACAACGATCAAGTACTTTACGGGCCTTAAAAGCCTTAATGTCACTGTTTCTGAGGAAATAAATAAATTAGATGTCTGTGGAACATCAACTGCCTATTACGCCTCAATTGAGAGATTAAAGACTTAATGGTAATTCAAATTATCTCGAAAAACTTATGTCTCTGTAAAGAATCACACAGAAAATACTAATAGCCAATCAGAGCCCGTGAACAGTCAAAACGAATTAGTTAGTGCGATTCTTGTATTGATCTGATCAAGACACTGAAAAATCGAAAAACATAAAAATATGTTTCATTAAACGAACATCAAACGATAATGTATTAACTCGGGTCAAATAAGCAACGCTAAAGTTTAGTAACACCGGGCAGTTTAAAAAGCGGGCCAAAACATAAATGCGTTTACGTCAAATGTTAAAACCAGAGCCGGTCCTGAAGAACAAAACTTACCCCATAATAAATGGAATTAAAAACAGTATTGTTAAAAGCGTATATGTAGAGTCACAAAACTCTAAAGTTAATAAAGATTCTGTAAGGGTGGAGGGGGGTTATTTGGGGGGAGCAGGAGGGGGTGACTGGAAAGTTTGGCTAAAACCTGGAAGTGGCAGATTTTTATCTCCAGATGATTCTAAAAGTCTTCGTAAAAGTTCTGGATTCAGTTCCTCCAGCACATCCTGACTCGTGCTGGGCAAATTCTGTTCTTCTATTACTACGCCAGAACTTGTCGAAGGGGTTTCCTCGATCTCCTCTAAAATTTCACTGCCCAATTCTTTCAGTTCGGATTGCCCCGATGTTGAGGGCAGGAATAAACTGCTCTCTTCCTGTCCCAAAAATGGCGTCAGGTCGTGTTCAAAGATTGCCTTTAGAGAGAAATCCAAGTCGGGACTAAAAGCTTCTGGATCGGAAAGATTACTTTCGGAAAACTCAGATTTTATTTCTAATTCGGTACTCGTGATGGTTTCGGGTTTCACCGTTTCCGTTTCGGTTTTTACGGCAGTAGGTAGAGCTTCTTCGGACTTATATTTCGTATTGTGCGATTTTTTTATGTGCCTAACTAAATGATCTTTCCTTCCAAACCTCTGGGGGCAAAACTGACATAGGAAATCTCTCATTCCCGTGTGAACAACTAAATGCCGTCGTACGTCTTTTTTGGTAAAGAACCGCCTATCACAATGTTCACAAGTAAATTTTTTTTCATTGGGATTTTTTACTGTCCTACTACCGGCGTGTATTTTTAAATGGTACAAAATTTCTTCTTTCGTTTCGAAGCTACTTGAACATATCTGGCAAATTAGATTTCCTTCTTCGGCGGCGTGAACTGCCAAATGTTTTTTATAACTTAACAAAGAGGTATATTGTTTCTTACAACCTTCTTTTTTACACGTATACACTTCTTTCTGCGGACTGTGGACTTTTATGTGATTTTTTAGATGATCCTTTCGATGAAAAGTTCTTTCACATACACTGCAACTAAAGGGTTTCCTATCAGAATGAATTAAAGCATGGCGCACTAGTTTAAATTTCGAAGTAAAACTTTTCTTACAGTGTTCGCATTTGAAAGGAGATGAACCCGTATGAGTTTGTTGGTGTTTGTTTAATTTCTCTAGACTAGCAAAGTTTTTCTGACATATATGACAAGTGTGAGATTTTTTGGAAGGCGTCTGTTCTGGAATCTGCTGCTTTCTACTTTTTTTTAATTTCAGTAAACCTCCTGAAGACTTTGATTTAGGCGTCTGCAAACCTGACGGTCCAGGTTGATCAATGCTAGGGAATGTTTTCGTTGGTACGGGAAATAAAGTTTGCAGGCTCTCTGAAATTGGATAATACTTGGACTGTGTAAAATAATCTTCTATTGTAGCTTGCTCTAAACCTATGCTGCTTGACTGTTGGAACACGTCAGGTTTGACGATGGTATGTGACAGTGACGGATCAACTTGTTCCACCGCAAAAGTGCCGAACTGTGGCGTCTCGTATTGCGGCAACCTGGAAACTACCCCCATTTCTAACAATGTACTTGCTACCGATTGAGAAACTGTGGGAATGGGGGCCTGTTCGGTGGTGGTCGAAGGTAGACTCGGTTGATCTGGATCCAGTTGTGTTTGCAGTTCTGTTTTCACTACCTTTCCGATTTCCGCCTTATCGCCTGGTGTTCCCATGGCGATAGCAATATGGACAACATCATCTACAACAAAAAACAAACCTACTGCAAATATCTATCTTCACTAATTATAGGTTTTCTTTAATTTTTATTTATTTATACATATACTTGTCCTTATCCTTAGCATCAAAATAGAAATATATTTATAATAACCTAGAACCTCTCTAAAAATTTAATTTTACTTGCTTCTATTCTCCTAAGAGATTTATATTAATAGCCGTCAACTTTAGATGACTGCAGAAATAAAAATAAATAACCACATATTGATTTTTCATTACAATCTTCAAAAATGTATGTTCACATTTGATGGAATTTCAAATCATAATATAATTTTAACATATTTGGGTGTCATATTTCAATGAAATTAAAGTATAGATAAAATAAAATTAAAGCTTTTAATGGAAAATACAAAAATAATTTTTGAAATATATATTAATAATATAAAAATATTTATATCACTTATATCATCAAAGTTATATTTTACTTTTGTTCTTTTATTAATTCAAGTCAAGTATTTGCATTTACGGGAAGTTTTTTAATATTCCAATTTAATTAAAAAATGATTATTTTTCAAGATATAAACCAATGTTACCTTAATTCTAACAGTTTCAAAATACCTTTTAAAATCCATTTGATATTATTTTGAGTATATCTGTTATTAAAAGATATAAATCTAATAAGATATTCTGTACATAAATTAAATATTAGAATAGATTATACCTAAAAGTTATGGGTGAGTAAAAGGTCCTCACAAAAGATAAACCTATATTTACATGACCCCATTTAGAATTCACATCTGTATAAGCTATAAAGACTAATACCTAATTTTGTAAAAGTTTCTATTGTCATCACAAACTAAACCTGATATTTCAGAACTACATACCCATGAATTTAATAATTCAATTCCATTTTAAACACATAGATGCATAAAATTAACATGTACAATAATTTATTTATATTAGCCTATTTGTATCACGAGAAATAAATGGATACATTTTGTAATGACTACATTTAAAGTTACCACAAATTTATATTTTTTAACAGAGAGTTGTATTAATTATTCATTGTAATTATGACCCACTTAACTGATGATATTTAAAATTATTCGTTGGGAGAAGGACCTATATTCAAACTATTTGACTATTAAAAACAAGACAAAATATAACCTTTTTAATAATGATGTTAAATTAATCCTTTATCAAGGAATTGACGGATGTCACTACAGTAACAGAAATATGAAGAATTATTTCATAAGACGGTAAATTACTTTTTAGACTGTACCTAATCTCAACATTGGAGTGATTCATCAACTTTGTGAATGAGTGCTTATATGTTTAGATAAGAAACATCAATCAAATTTTAGTTTATTTGTAACAATCTTACATAATAGTGACTAGATAAAGATCATATGGTTATTTCATATACAAATCTTAACAAAACCATTGCATTAATAGATTACTGCTATTAAGGATTTAAAAAATTATACCTATCTATACTTTTATAGCTGTAAATGCATATACAATCTTTAAAACGTTATGAGAGACGCTTTAGATATCTAATTTGAACTCCTTAATATCGGTATAACATAGAAAGCTGGCAAAAATATTTTATATATGGCATGTAACCAATATTTTCTATTAATTATTTTATAAAATTTCTCTCCAGAAATTAAGTAAGTCATATTTAATTTCAGGTATGTTCATCACTATTTTTAATTTATTTTTAACCTATTACATGAAGCAAAAAATACATACCCCAGATTTTAGCAAAATGTTAATTTGACTGCTTCTGACAAAGCAATTAGTTTAATACAATGAAACTTAAATACCATGGTACTAAGAAAACACATTTCACAAAACAGCTGCTTAAAAGAGGAGCAATTTTCTTAAATGTTAATTACTAACTTTTTAAGCAATTACTCCCTTGCATAGATCATTTTTTTATTTAAACACATGGCTGAAAACCCTCAACACATATCGGTTTAACCTTATGTGACTTTTTTAATAGGTATTTCAACAGTTTTCCTCCTCTGGCAATCAGAAATATTTGATATATAAAACAGAGAATAAAATGACATAATTTTTAGCAGTCATATAAAATATGTAAATAAAAGTCTAACTTTTGCAAGGTAAATCAGCTTAACAAATAGACATTTTAATAAAACATAAGACTTACTCTGGAATGTATTTGAAAGTATAGGTTTTTTTATAGAGCAATATGGTATCCCAACAGAGCTCTGCTGAATATTAAAGAATCTTAGCAATTCCAAGTGTAGTTTGATGGTGTAAAGATAGTGTCAAATTCGTTATGATAATAGTTTATTATCTGTAGCATTGGTATTTAGGTCGCAAAAACGGATCTAAAATAAAAAGACTACTTTCTATATTGAAATGTCACTTGAAAATTGTAAAACATTAAAAATATTTTAATTATCTATATTAATGGCAGATACTTACAATCCCGTTTTATGAACAGCAATCCTACCCAAACACTTTATCGTACATGGGATAATAATAGGAAGGTAATTGTTAATAATGAGAATATCTAAACTAAATTCCTATTTTCATGCATTATCATTTTCACAATAGAAATTCCCTGGAATGCTCGTGATAAATGTTATCATTCGATAACAATTATTGCAACGGTAGATATTATACACTTTATGTTACTCAAATTAATTAGGTTGTTTAAGAGGTTTTGTAGATTTTCACGAAAGTTATAAGAATATACACAATTATGTAAACATAAACGTCACTGTCAGGACACCATATTGGATTTGATTTAATTTATTTTATTTTGTGATGTTGTGATCAGTGCGTTCGAAAACGTTCAGAGTAAACTCTACCCTTGCACAACACATTTTAGTTCTCGTGTATACGAGTAGTTCATATTATAGCACATTTTTTTAACGATAATCTAATGAATTTCAAATATAATATTAAATTAGGTATTCGTTTATTACGAGCTACAACAAGGTTGTCATTACGCACTGATCAAATAATACACAGGGCTTAAATCTTACTCTTGAGATTGTCTTAAGTAAGTGGTACTAGCTTTATATACTAACTAGGTACTACATAGAAGCGCTTTAGGAATTATTTACGTTTACATTATTTACAAGACAGGCGATTTGAATTCTTCAAACTAATGCAAATAAAAAAAAAACATAAATAAACCATAATTTATGTGCGACACATTTGTTTCTTCATATTTGTTTTGTTTTTATTGAAACTGGATGCGCGGAGGAAAATAACAATTAATGATCAACGTAACCACGTATTTAATATTATAATGTCTTAAAATGTTAAGGAAGAATTCATTTTTAAATTCTTAGGCCGAAACTACATCCAAATTTAGATATAGAGATGTTTGTCTTTGCCTAACTACGTATGTACTTATTCAGATTGATTTTATTTCTACTGTGTGTACCTATGCATTTCACAATTGACATTAAATTTTCTAAGAATTGTCAATAGATAAATATAATTTGATAAGATAAACTTATACATTTAACAAATTTTAATACGTATTAGATATAGATATAGATAGATAACATATAGGTATGTCTTATTGTTTTGCATATTTTATATAAAATTGACTTTGACTTGAAAATAATACGCTTTTATAGACGCTGATAATATGACATACCTACCTATCAATTTTCTAACTTCTCTCTCCAAATAGTTGTTCCTAATTTGCTGAATACGATTCTCTGTATTTAGTCTTTTGTTGTAAGGGTTGCCTATCTAAATACTTAACTGCGTACTTTTCTCATAATTTTCTACCCTAAACCAAAGTTTACAGAATATTCTGTAAACTTTGCCTAAACTATTACCTATATATGCCTACTACGAGTATTTTTCTTTTGATGATTATTTATCATACATTTTTAACTTACCAGAATTAATAAATTATTTTTCTTTTTCTATTTATTTAAAACATAATATTTCTATATTGTAGACCAATTCAATTAATAATTGGATTGGATTAGCACCAAGCAGATGTCGGTACTTGCTTAAACAATGAATCATGTATCATACATATTTTTATTTCCACAGTCCCATTTTTATGTTTAAACATAAAACGTCGATATCTAATTTATTAATTATGTACATGATGTCATAAATTATAAAATTGACATTGATTTCTAGGTACTACTATCTTTAACTGATCTTTTAATGAAATAATTTTGTTAGTACAGATATAACCAAAATATGATTATTTTTATAGGTACTTGATTCTAGTTTACACTGTCATTGTTTTAGAAAAATAAAAATATCTATAGATAGGTAATTGCAATAGTATTCAGATAAAGATTGCATGGATATTTTAATAATGCAATAAAAGGAAACAAGACCTTTTAAATAATATTAATAAGGAAGAATATATTGCAACTATATGTAAACACATTGATGTATTTAAGAAATAATTCATAAGTTGCAATTTTCTTTATTGCTATAATTCTTCAAATCGTATATGGTCTTGAATTTCAAATATATTTTTAGGTAAATAATTTCAGCATTATCAGATTAAGGTAGCAATATGATTGACTATTCACAAAAAATATGACTACATCTAAGTTAGGCAAGTATATCAAATATTTACTTATTTTGTTTCAAACGGAAAATGAATTCGAATGACGGGAAAGTAGATTAGAAATTGGTGTATCGACAACGAAGTCCTGCGGAATCCTATTGGCTATGCAAATTTTAATTATATATCTTTCTTAAGCATAATACATAGAAACTGTAATAATTTAATTAATTATTCTGTCTTTTTTCGAAAATGTTACGTCGTGTAGCTTATATCAACAGTAGATGGGCGAAATGAGTAGCGCTGAAATCAGAAGTAAAACTTGCTTATTAAACTTAGCAAAGGGGGGGGGGGGGGGGGTCTTAGTTTATGTTCTTGTTTAACGTGCAGTGTATAATTCCAATTAAATTGCCTGATGAAATGGAAGACAAAAATGGAACTAATGGGTTTGTCTGGAAGAAAGTCAGTAAAATCACCATTTTTTTTCCTTTAAAGCCTAATGAACTACTACCAGGATTCTAGACGTTCCAACAAAGAAATTGTACAGAAATTCTTTATCTTTACGATGTATCTCATTAAAAAATAATTTTGTAGAATTGTAAACACACAATAAACATTATTCTTGTAAAATTAGAATTCGTCGTTGTCTCGACCACTTCCAAATCTCCAGACAAACATAAATCTTCCTTGATTGCAAATTGTGCTCAGCTGTCTATAACAGTTAATACTAAACCTGATCAAAGACATTTCGAAGTAGTTTTACTCAATTTTATGCGCACCTTGATAGGAACTTGTCCAATTCGCTTGCATATCAATTAAACCGTCGACACGCTACAATCCGCGGCATATCACCGCTTCCGAATATGTGCCTCGACATTTCCGAAGAAGTGATTTAGTTTTCGTGAAAAATGATACTTTTAAAGTTGATCCTTGTGTGTGTCTTTATGTTGACTAGTGTATGCTGCGAAAAAAACGACTCGAATAGCGAGGAACTCTGCAGATTTTGTGTTGAAATCAAAGTAGGTATCCGTTCCCGTAACATAAGTTTTCGTGCTTAATATTCCTTTGAAAGTAGGTACATAGACTTGCAAAATACGTTTGAAATTGAATTATTTCTTACACTATCATCTTGTTGGCTGTTTAAAAGTTAGGTGAAAGTTTTTATTTATGTTGTTTTGTGTGTTTTTAAATCTTATCATTTATTTTAATAATATAACGTAACGTTTAGTAATACAACGTAGTAGTCTTCCAAATTATCTGTTTTCTATCTCAATGATAATAATATAAGAACTCAAATTCTATTTATAGGAACTGTATTTATATTTTTTATATGCAAAACTTTTTAATAGTTTTATAATCTTTAACTTGAACCAATTCTGTAAAGTTTACATTAATGTTGTATCGTGTGTAAAAATAGTATCAAAGCTTTTATCATCAAGACAATTATGTAGGGGTTAGATATCATTTGTAAGTATGTAATTCGTCTGCTTCACTGCGGGTACGCTAAAATTCAAATTAACATATATTCAATAGTACAATTATCATATCACGCGCAACGTTACAAGGAGTATAGATAACCACCAAAAAGTTTTTAAATTTAACTAGAACATATACATCCACAGAAATTACTTTACAGACGCTTTTAGTTATGGGTTCCATTCCCATCATTTTGAACAATTTTCAGTTAGTGTTTAAGGAGTGAGAATTGAATTGTACGAGGTATGTTCAGAAAATAAGTGAACTTTTTGCATTATACGCTAATGGAGATATTTACTCATATGCATTTGGCAGCATTGCGTTGCTCATAACCTACTGTAACCACATGTTCTTGGATTTTTGATATCTCATTTAGTTTTCGTGATATTGTTATTTAAGTGCAACGACGTGTTAGTCACGATTTTTGATATGTGCTGTTTTCTGGAACAACGCGCAACGGTGCAACATAAAATTCTGCATGAAACTGAGAAAAACTTTCACGGAAACGTTTCAACGTTTGAAACGAGCTTACGGAGATGATGCTCTGGGTCGTACGCAATGTTACGAATGGTTTTCACGATTTAAAAGTGGTTGTCAGTCAATTGAAGATGATCCTCTACCAGGAAGGTCTTCGATTTCAACTGATGACTCCTACGTTCGGAAAATCAAAGATCTGGTGCGAGCAAGTCGCCGATTGACTGTCAGAGTCATCGCAGGAGAGGTTAGCATCTCAATTGGGTCATGTCATGAAATTTTTATTGAAAAATGAGACAAAAGTTCAATCATCATGCGTTGGCAAAGGATCCCGACGCCTCAAGAAAGCACGTCAGTCTCAATCCAATGTCAAAGTGATAAGTGATGCTCACTGTTTTTTTCGACTTTAATGAATTTGTTCATTTTGAGTTCTTGCTTCAAGGTGAAACAATGAACCGGGTGTACTATCAAGGCGTTTTACAAGGGTTACTTGAAAAAAATCCGCAAAAAGAGACCAGAATTGTAGCGAGACAACTCATGGTTCTTGCACCATAACAATGTGTCCGCACACTCAGCTTTGTCAATTCTTCAGTTTTGTGCCAAAAATCAGATTACTGTCCTCCCTCATCCTCCTCACTCTCCAGACCTGGCTCCTTGCGATTTTTTCTTATTTTCGAAATTAAAATCAGTGCTGAAACGATGCCGTTTTCAGACTATTGATGGGATATACAGGGTGTTCTCAAAGTTGAGTAATTTATTTTAACAGCTGGTAGAATTCGTAAAAGAAAGTCGATTTACTAAAAATCGTTTATATAAAAGTTGCCAAACAAAGCAATTATTAACAATTATTTTAAAAAAATGAAATTTAAAAACTTTATCATACAAACCTGATTTATTGTCATTTTCGACCTCTGCGCTGTAAAAACATAAATGGTAAACAAACGGTAACAATTTTGAACAATTTTTGTAGAACAGGATTTTTATAACTCTCCTCTTCTGCAACTTTTATATAAAGTTTTTTGGTAAATCGACTTTTTTACGTGTTCTACCAGCTGTTAAAATAAATAACTCAACTTTGATAACACCCTGTATATTTTTCAGTGCGTGTGCAAGCCAAATCATATAGTAGTGTTTTTTATTCGGCAATTTTGATGTAATAGTTTTAAAAGAATATTATTAGCACGAAACTCAAATTCTTCATGACCGAATTATCACATTTTAAGTTATTATAAAAATATATCTAAATTCTTACGTAAAAAATACAGTTCAACTTCTAACATTAATATGAGGCAGTGGCAGTCGATATAATAGGATGTCATCTTATTATAGTTTAATGAATCATATAATAAATAAATATTTTAGTCGCAGTTTACTTTCAGTTTTCAAATAAAAAAATAATAAGACCAGCTTCAAACAACCTATTGATTGATTGATTGTTATAAAAAATACTAGGGTATTATTAAAATGACTAAAATTTAAAATACATTGACATGTTTATGTTACAATACTTTTTACTCTTATAAATGAGATGAAAACGTGCAATTTGTCTTATTTAGATTAGGAGTAAGCTTTTATAGAAAATTAGCCAAAAGTGGATTAAAAATATATTTAAAGGATAATCTGTGGATGACTGGCAAATATTTTCAAATCTGCAGTTATCTGCGAATTACGTTAAAAATAATAAGAAATGTACCTACCTACCTAATTTTGAAACTGATTTTATTAATTCTATTCCTCGGTATGATTATTTAAATTAAATTAGAATTAGCCATTTCAGTACAACGCAAAAAGAAATTTAAATACAAATTGGCTATTTCAGAAAATTTATCGTAATATGTGATTTTATACCAGCTTTAATTAATTTATGTTGATGCGTCTAGTTTTTTATGTTCAGATCTATAAAATTACACACCATTTAAATGTAAATTTATTATCGGTGATCGTATAAAACTTTTTAATTATTTTCTATTTTTCATACAAATTTCTCCTATGGAAACTTTCGTCTATATCGTTTTCAAAAATAAAAAAGAAAATCATGACTCGTTAACAATACAATCAAGATCCTTATAAGCAATTATAAATACTCATTTGTATTTTACATCATCCTATTTAGTTTACTCTAAATGATCAAATTATATCAACTATATGCAAATTTATGTAAATGCTTAGTATTACAATAATTATTACATAAATCCTATACCTAGGTTTTATGATATCAAAATAGTTGAAATTCCCACACCTTAATACCCTTATTATTTTATTATAAAATACCTTTAGAACTAATTAATAATTCCTTAGGTAGTGCCCTACCTGTACCTATAAAATGCTACATCAAGAATACTTTTATTATCATAAATATCAGAAATCAGACAGTTTAGCGCGCACCTTGATAGAAGACGCTTATCATAAAGCTCAGTTTTCGAATAGTCGTTTGGTTTGTGCGAAAATGTTTCTCTGAAGGTAGTTTTTTTCAATATGTGGTCGATCAAAGTGACGGTTTTCGCAATCGTTTTTATATCAGCAAGTAAAACTTGGGCTAGACCCAATAAGGAAAAATTGAAAGTGGAATTATGCAGACGGTGCGTTGAAACTAAGGTGGGATTTTTATATAATTAAAAAAGTTGATGAATTCAAAATTGTAGTAAAAGCTGTTTCTATTCCAAGATATTTACTGTTTAAAATCCGTATAAGTTGCCGAAGTAGCTGTATAGGTAGATGAAAATTATTTTTTTACTGTACTTTCGAATAATTCGGAATTCTTTACAAAAGCTACAAATTGATTTTTAGGTAATTTTGCTTAGGTATCGTTTCTTCAAAAAAAATAATGAATATAGTCATATTTGAAATTTGATATTTTATACATAATTTGTGAAAAAGTTTTTTATTATACGTATTATTGTTATATTTTCAACACAGGTAATACTAAATTATAACGTAGATGTTGGGAAAGGAAAATATTTTCGTGAAGATTACGCACTTACTATTTTGGGTGGATTGATCCGGTATTCGGTATTACCAGACAAGAAATAATCCCCCATATCATAATCTTCTGTGTTTTAATAACCGAATTTATTAAAATAATATGACGAATATAGACGACGTGCAGATAACATGGGCTTAATTTTAGTTTATGATTGGTTTATAACTATTTTTCCAAAAAGAGATGACAATTTTCCCAAGAGAAGTGAAAGCTATTTATGTCTAAATGTTAAAACATGTTTTAAGATTCTATAAAAAAAAACTTACCTGAAGTTGTTTTGATTAGGTGCAGTTATTTTTTAAACGGAGTTGAAAAAGGAGGTAGCTAGATACTACCTCCAGCGACTCCGGCAAAACTTTAAATTTATAGACTACGTCACAAAGTAAATAGTTTACGCTTTGTGGACTTGTGTATATTTATTTACACATAAGCTGTTTGATTCCATTCAAGAAAGTTTTCCAAACGTAAATCCAATAAACCGACAATTTAGTGTTTTCTTATGATAAATTTTTTGACTTGATCCGTTGATTTATAGAGATATTTTCAAAGTTTAGATTATTTTAATTATCTAGCAATCTTGTTGACTGACATAGAGGACAAATTTTCTCGTTCCATTTTTTCTTGCCCATAGCTTTTATCTGATTGACGAAGGAAATAATTCATGTTATGCTAAATATATTTTTATTCAAGGTCTGAAGAATATAAAGCAGAATATAGCGATATATTTGTTTTTTTTAAGAAGAAAGCTATACATTTTGTCATCATTTAGGTACTTATTATTTTATTAACCATTCGTTTGTAGAAAATAGGTAATATTTTATTGCTGTACTATACAGGGCGTTTATTAATTGAATGCCGATACTTAAGGGTGTGAATCCTTGGGTCATTTTAAGAAGAAAACTTAATATCAACATATGTCCTAAACCTCTTAATTTTTGTGCTACAGGGTGTTACAGTTTTAAGAAAAAATTTACTTTTTTATTATAATTTTCTTATCACTCCAGATATTTTTATGAAATTTTGTACACACCTATTAATCATTAAGGAGCATTGTTTGATGTAAAAAATGCTTTAAAATCTTTGCCAATGACGTCCGTACGAGGTTGAACTGTTGAACTAAACATTTTTGAAGAAAAAAATGGTACGCCACTGCTTTTTCTAAAAACTAAAATTATTTTTAAAATCTCCATTTATTTTACAGCAAATTCGGTCCCTAGACTTACTCTCGTACGACGCACCATTTGCACGTAAAAAAATAAAAACCAAAAAAGGTTTTTTTCCCCAAGTTCATTGAGACTGCTTTTAATATTTTGTTGCCACTTTGTTGCTACTGTATTATATAGCACATGCAGCTTTTCAGACTAAATATTATAATAATTCATATTATAAAATTTATTTATTTTAACCTCGATTTTAACACTAGAGACAACTGTAAGTATGTGTATATTATTAAAAATGTAAAACAACTTACCGTCAGGTTTGTAATGCAATTGTTTTGCATACATCTCTCGATGCAACGCAATAAATCGAAAAGCAATTCTTATGCAGTTTATCCTGTTGTTATTCATCAAAAATGTCTATTATGCTAATGGAATTGTCACCAATAGAATAACATTTACATATTTTATTATTGCTTTACGAATATTTGATTATATTATTTTTTGCATATTGTTTTACTGTCTAGAGCAGTAGTACACCCCTTCAAAGCTATTATCTATTAAATTTCAAAGTAGATATCAATTCTCTACTAATTTTTGGAAATAACAATTTTATTTGCATAATTATAAGTAGGTATGTACCAGATCTGTTCAGAAAATACCCGAACTTTTTAAATAACGCGCTAATGGAGATATTTAGTGATGTGCGGTTGGCAGCATTGCATTGTGCAGAACCTCCTCAGTAACTAGAACTAGCTACATGTTCTTGGATTGTTGATAACTCAATTTAGTTTTGTGCTTACGGACATGATGTCCTAAGTCATAAGCAATGTTACGAATGGTTTTCACGATTTAAAAGTGGTCGTCAGTCAGTTGAAGATGATCCTCGACCATGAAGGCCTTCGACTTCAACTGATGACTCCCACATTCGGAAAGTCAAAGATCTGGTGCGTGCAAATCGCCAATTAACTGTCAGAGAAATGCAGAAGAGGTTAGTATCTCAATCGGGTTATGCCATGGAATTTTGACTGAAATATTGAAAATGTATTGAGTTGACCGAACAACAGAGAGAAAATCGTGTGGACGTTTGTCGGCAACTCCTTGAACAATCCAATGACGATGAAACATTCATTCAAAGGATCACAACTGGTGAAGAAAGCTGGGTTTACGGCTACGACATTGAGACAAAAGTTCAATCATCACAATGAATTGGCAAGGGATGTCCCAAGAAAGCACGTCAGTCTAGATCCAATGCAAAATGATGTTCACAGTTTTTCTCAAGTTTAATGGAATTGTTCTTTTTGAATTCCGGGCTCAAGGTGGCACAGTGAACCGTGTGTACTATCAAGGTCTTTAACAACGGTTACGTGAAAAAAATCCGCAAAATCCGCAAACAGAGACCAAAGTTGTGGCGAGACAGCCATGGTTCATGCACCATGACAATGCGCTCACACACTCAGCTTTATGGATTCACCAGTTTTATATCAAAAATCAGATTACTATCTTCCATCACACTCCTTACTGGCCAGACCTGAGTTCTTGCGAGTTTTTCTGATTTCCGGAATTAAAGTCAGTGCTGAAAGGACGCCGCTTTCCGATTAGGTAATGATGACGTCAAAGCAAATTCGCAACGCACTTTAAGGGCCATTTTAAATGGCGCTATCCAGGACTGCTACGGCAAATAGAAACACCGCTAGGAAGAGTGTATCAATAGGGGAAGGGAGCATATTGAAGGAGACAAGGACCAATAATGTATCAAATTAATAATAAAATTTAAAAAAATAAAGTTCGGTTATTTTCTGAACAGACCTCGTATACATAAAAATATTCTAACTGCAACATTTTATCATTTATTCAATGCATGTGAGGTCAATCTTGATTATCAATTAAAAACAACAAAATAACAATATTACTTGTATGGAATGTATTTTTTGAACCGTTTTATTACCTAAAGAATAGTGACTAACGACCTGATATAGGTAATATATACGAAAATCGACCCTTATGAATAACGCAACATCTAAAACTCATGACCTCTTATTTCACATTCCTCTGTAAACATTTAATATTACCATATAGCTTTTGTCTCTAGATTCAAATGGATCGAGATTTATTTTTTAAATACTTGTACGACGTAAAACCATAAATTGCTAGACTAAAAATGGTTAAATAAAGTTAATTCACCTACACCTATATCCGAAACCGCTTCGTTTAGCCGCTAGACGACCTCAAAGTTTCTGAAAAATTTTTGAATATTTAAAGTAACTAATACGCGTTTAACAATTTTAATTGCTTTTGGGATATGGGCTTTTGCTGACACATTTTGGAGTTATACAGAATGATTTTTAAAACTCACAACTGCTAGAAATTGATGCACTTGAAAATATCCTTCCATGACTTTTTTCTGTTCGCACAATAATGACCCCGAAAACCCCCGTATACCAAATTTGGCGCGAATGTGTTATTTTTTGAAAATATGTTCGGCCATCTTGGATCCGCCATCTTGAATTTTGCAAAATTGACCTCGGATCCGTGATTAGTAACCCCGAAAACCCTTGTACACCTAATTTGGCGCGAAACTTATTTTTTGAAAATTCATGATATCTGACCAGTTTTTTGAGGTTAGAAAAAGAACCATCAATTCTGACCGCGGATTCACGTTCAGCGAGGTCTTAACCATATAAATGAACATTTGAATATAGAAAAAAAAAATTGTATTTTTCCCAGCACCTTTGTTCTGAATTTTTGCTATGAGGTTAGGAAATTCCTGTGATGTGATAGTTCAATTCGTGATCAGGAGACAAAAATACTACACTTAACATATGTCGCATGAAAAGTACAGACAACTTTTTATTTTTTGTGTGGCTGTGTAATTTGATAATAGACACTATTTTTGTATTTGTCTATTCCAAATGATCCAGTCTTTGCCAAATCGTGCTAAAATTGAGTTTGTTTAAAATAGTAGCTTTTATCACACAAACAATTAAAGCAGAAAATTGAAAATTTTCTTGTATACAAAGATTTACTTATCGCAAAAAGTTAAAATGGAGACGTTACTTGGTTTTTGCATAATTTCTTAAAGTGTTTACATCATTTAGAATTCTCCTGTATAATTGCTCTCCATTATCCACTGGAGAAGAACACACTTTTGATCCCACAAAAAATAATCGCAAGGTTTTAAGTCAGGCCCTCGCGGTGGCCATTTTTTCTTCCGATCCACCGTCCCGGATATTGCACATGTAAATGTCGTCGAACAGGTAGAGTTGTTTCAAAATCTTATGAGCTTTAACCTTGATATGCGCAGAAACATAATTCCGACCGTCGCGTCGCCTAAATTATTCTACGTCCTAAAAACATTACATCCATTATTCACAGTCTATCTCGAGCTCTCGTAGCGTAAACAAGCCTTTGCTCCGATTACAAATATCATAATAAAATGCTCTATTCTTTATTATTTTAATTTAAGCAATAAAAATATACATAACGAACGTTCGCCAGTTGACTTTATTGATGCCCGAGTGCCTTAGTTTATTCCTGGTTGTAATGAGGCACGTGGTCTAATTCTGAGTCAATGTTTTCACAACGTGCTTATTAGAAGAATTATGTGGATACGCCACGCCTTTTGCGCATTTCGCGGCTCATGAGATTTTGAAACTACTCTAACGTGAAAGGAAAAGGTGCACCATCGTGCATAAACCACACGGCAAAGTAACAACGTAAATCGTTTAATAAATATGTGGCAAGGTTTGATTAAAAATATATAGTTTTCTTTATTTAGTCTCTTTGGTAATATAATAAGGCATATAATAAAATTACCGATAACTCACTAAATATTAATTTTGAATTCATGTTGATGAGGAATTACTTTAGCAGCATGGAGATTTTCATCAGCGTGGACATGTCATCAGTAACCAAAACTTATTTTCTGAATTTATATTGTGAATTTAATTGATAGTCTCAAGAAAGGGAAATAGTGGCACACAAAAAAAACACTCAGAACGGTGCAATTCCAGATACCAACTGAATTGCGTATTGCTGGAAAGCTTAGTACCTCGTGTTATCCGTCGCGCCGTTGTCACATTGCTCGATTTTAAATTTATTACAACGCTAGGTAATTATTTTTTAGAACTAAGCATTAAGAAGTTCAAAAAAGTGATAAACATTGTATTTTATGGTATTTTATGTACGCAGTTATGTCAATATTCCTTAATTAACCGAACTTTTGTACATCAAGTTGGGGATTTTGATATTTTTTTTCTCAGAAATGGTTGAGTTTAGGACCCATGTCATATAAGGCTTTTTTGTTTATTTTAATGTATTCTATCGTCTGTTACAATTAAGACAGTCAAACTTCTAACACCCTGTATAAATCTAACTAGTTTTTATTGTATTTCAATTTCTTCTATTCTTGCATTGTAGGTGTTGGTGTCGATAAATAATTTAAATGTTTGAGATAAACAATAGCAACAAACCATTCAACACAATTGACTTTATTTTGAATTTTAATTGTCGGTCGATAGCCGCACGGTTTAAGGCGTCAGTCCTTAAATCGTGTGCAAATTTCCGCCCGGGTTCGATTCCCGCGGCCGGTAGACCGTAGATTAGCTATGCTTCTACGGAGGATTGGCACCCTCTGTGCAGGTATGGTAGGGTGGAAGAATGTTGGCTTGGGTCAATGTGAGGAATTGACACCGGTTGGCATTTGACCACCCCCCTAATTAATGAGGTTTTCCAGGTTTCCCTCATTCCTGCACTGAATGGTGGTTAGGCCCTACCAACATAAATCGTTCCTGGGCGCAAATGCGGCCTACGTACTAATAATATGCCGCCTCCTCTCCCGCACAAGTCTAGAATGAAGAGTAGAGATATTATTATTACAATTAATTGACACAGGCTCTTTTACAAGCTTGGCAAGGAATTACGTAACGAGACATCCGGTGGTGCATTAATATGCGAGACCGCTTAGAATCGGTGATCAGGAGCGGAGCAGCAATACCTGATATTAAATNATCTTGTTAAATAAATTAAAATATAACATTAAAATGAATAATAATAATAATAAACATAAATTGAAACTATTAACACATGAAATAGGTCATCACATTTATTGAGTCTTACAAAAATCTCGACAAAACAGGAAAGGTACATTCCGCTGTTTATATGGGTGCCCATGTTTTTCGTGATCTTTCACCGCGAAAAATTAAAAGAATTCTTATCTTTAACATTTCTATAGTTTTAGTTGGATTTTCTCTTTCTATCATAGTCTTACTAAAAGTGCGATTTCTTGTCTATAATCTATAAAATAAAACGCCAACCTTAAGCATGTAGCTTTAACTCCTGAAGACCGTTATTTTTTGTTCGTTCCTTTTTGGCTTTATGACCTCCTACTGAGATTATAGAAATATAGATTTATCAATAGTTTTATAAATAGTTCTTATGAAACTCCTCAACTCCTGTAGATTATTAAAAAAATTAAATTGTTACTTGGAAAGTAAAATGCGAAAAATATTTTCGTATTAAATACTCAATAAGAATTGATGGATACAATGACTTAAAAATCAAACTGAAATTGCAGACAAATGTAAAATCTGTGCCTACTATCAATTTATTAAATAAGTGGTAATACATATAGACATTTAAAATTATTTTTATGTACCTAAACCGCTCATTAAATAAATCAGGTACCAACTGAAAAATATTTGACATTGCACGAAGGAAAAACAGTTATGAATGGACATTTTCAAAATTCATCAATTTTCTATCAATTGTAAGTTTTAAAAACCACCCTGTATAACACTAATACGCATCTATTGAAATCAAAAGCCCACACCCCACAAAATTTCTTTAAAATGTTCAACCAAACGATGAGATTTCGGATATGAGTGAATTTGCCTAAATCGACCTATTTTTAGTCCAAAAATCTGCACTCTTCCGTTGTACACGTATTTACGGGACACCCTGTATAAACTGAAGTATTTTGCTCCATTTCTTGTTAAAAACATGGAACTTGATGGTTACTTCGCAGTTAAATAGTCATTTCTTTATCCGGGAAATGAAACACGGGCAAATTAGGCTCCAAGCCTAACTTTAATAAAATTTTATCTAATCATCCTAATCCTTCAGAACCAATGCCTAGTGTATATGTTAAATAGGTAAGTCCGACACGAATTAACGGATATTTAGATATTCCTATTTAGCCACGTTATATATAAAGCACCATTTGTGGTGCAGATAAATAAACAACCATCAGACTGAAAAAGTTGTCGAGACTTTAATGTTTATATCATGGAAGAGGAAATATCAAATGAAAAATTAACACTATTTCCTGCATCTACTCATAATATAGAACAAACTATAATGCGAAAATTCTTAATATTATCTAATAGAACAAAAATTAAATGTAAAAATAATTATGATTATCCTGTTTTGTTTGTTTATGAAAATGAAGTTAACTTCACTATAATAAAAGTCGTTTACCGTTTATAATGTAGTAGTTTGACAACAATGTACTTGCATTTAATTATATAGGAAATATGTATTTCCGTTTCAACTTAGGAAAATTTATGATTTGCCGTTTATTTAATTTGTGCAATATTATCTATGCAGTATGCTTTTCCAAAATCATATCTACTAATGTAAGACAAATACAGGGTATTTTAAATTTTAGAATAGCGTCCGGTAAGTTCTATGAAGAGGAAATCATTTTTTTGCAATATTTCTCAATCGCGTTGTGATAAATGAATGAAATTTGGTATACCCAGCTAAATTTTGATGAGCAATTTGATGGACTAATCCATTTATTTCCATAAGGTCCATTGGGGTGGGTACGGGGGGGCCCTTGGTACTTTGCGTGTGTAACTTTTTCATCTTTGACTTTTTAATAAATTGGACAGCTAATTCCGTTTTCCCGAACTGTTTAAAAAGGTACTCTGGTTTCAAATCGTTATCTTCAACGGTTTCTGAGAAAATCGCTCTTGAATTAATCCCACTTTGGTCAATTTCATAGTAATTTAAACAAAAAAAATAATAATAATTTAATACGTAATCAGTAATACACATTATTGATGTAGAACAATTATGATATGATGATTTGTTTATGGCTTTTGCGATGGTAATGCTGCGCGGCAGAACGCGAGTAGGTACGGCAGAAGGTTTCCAAACAGAAGGCTGACATCAAGGAGGACATTCCTCACTGTATTCCGCAATGTAGCTGCAACCGTCACTTTTCGAAGGGATCATAAGATGGAAACTTAATTTTGATAACAAACAACAAGCTATTTTAAAAACTGTTCAAAAAACCCTCCACCTTCACTGATACAAAGTCTTGCCCTACGTGTAACACTTCTCGAAGCTATTAAGATGCTAAAACGGTTTTGACGAATTTCATTGGCTGCATCATTGATACGCTGCAGCAATTCCTCACGGGTATCGACTTCGGTGGCGTAAACTTTTTGATTTAGATATCCCCAGAAAAAAAAGTCCAGCGGGGTTAGGTCGGGAGAACGCGGCGGCCAAGCTACCGATCCGTGCCTCCCTATCCACCGTCCAGCGAAATTTTCGTTTAGGAAATTTAGAACATTGCAACCACTATGTGCCGGGGCTCCATCGTGTTGAAAAAACATGTTACGTCGTAAATTTAGAGGCAGATCATCGAGAATTTGGGGAAAATTTTCTTGAAGTAAGTTTAAATAAAGATTTTAATTAAGACGTTGTGGAATTTCAATAGGTCCAATCAGAGTGTCGTAAATTATTCCCGCCCATAAATTTATGGAAAACCGTTGCTGGAAGTTTGTTCTCCGAACAACATGTGGGTTCTCTTCTTCCCAATAATGAGAATTATGAAAATTTAATTTTCCATTTCGGGTAAAAGTAGCTTCGTCACACCACAAAATTGGAAGCTTGCTCGTTCTCCAGCGACAAAATTGCATACGTGGCGCAAAATCTTCTGGTATCAAGCCGTGTACACGTCGATAGTGATAGGCATGTAGACAGACCTTGTCGCTTTAATATTCTTCCAACCTGAAATGTTAGTAGCACATGTAATCAATTCTGTTAAGGAAATCTTTAAGATATGTAGTACCGTTGGCCGAGGAACATTTATTTGCCTTGAAATGTTCCGTATGCTAGTCGTAGGATCTTGTTCAATAGCGTCAAGGACCTCCGGTTCCCTATTAATCCTGGGACGTCCTTGACCCGGTGCCTTTCGAAAAGTGGCGGTTGCAGCTAAGTTGCGGAATACCGTAGGGAATGTCCTCCTTGATGGCAGCCTTCGATTTGGAAACCTTCTCCCGTACTCGCGTTCTGCCGCTGCAGCATTACAATCGCAAAAGCCATAAATAAATATCATATCAACTAACTCTTGTCCCGTAAACTCTTCCATTTTTTTCGCTTAGAACTATTAAATTGGCAATCGGGTTGACAATACTTTGACATAAGAATACCTTGATAATTTTGTTTAAATTACTATGAAATTGACCAAAGTGGGATTAATTCAAGAGCGATTTTCTCAGAAACCATTAAAGATAACGATTTGAAACAAGAGTACCTTTTTAACGTAAAACAGTTCGGGAAAACGGAATTTGCTGTCCAATTTGTTACGCGATTGAGAGATATTGCAAAAAAATGATTTCCATTCCTCCCTCTTCAATGGGTCCCTGTGCCCTTAGGAAGCATTTCCGGACCCATGTTTATATGAACTTTTTTACTTAGTTTTGATCATAGAATCGGCCAGTTCAGGGTTGGCAGCTAATTATGAGACACCCTGTATAATAGAAAGAATTGCTAATATCTCGATTATCTTTATTATCTTTCTCGATAGGTCCTAAATAACATGATTTTTAAAATAGTTATACCTACAGGGCAATTATGCTACAATGCTTACAGAACAGAAGTTTGGCAAATTAATTTTAAAAAATTGTCAATTAACAATAAATCAAAACATATTACTACGGATATTCAAAAAGATCACTATTCTCAGGGGTTCATAAATAAAATTTAAGAAAACGTTATCGTTTCTATTGGCTTTGGATAAACTTCATGTTCCATAAAAACTTTAATGATTTATTCTCTAGTATTTTCTCCAGTATTTTAGTCCAATCAATCTGTCACGGTCTTATGTTAAATTTACAGAAAATACCACCTGGAAACAAAAAATATGGTGATATAGGAAAAAAATCTAAGAAAGATAGTGTATTTTTCCTGTGGTGCATAAACGACGAAGTTAACCTAAAAAATTCATAAATGTCAAAAACACGGTTTATCACTAATAAAAAAAACTTGAACTCCAATCGAAAAAAGTTAAATGAGAAAGTTGTAGCCATTAAAAAACTTATCGATTCTTATTCGTAAATATATCGATTGCTATATTTCTTTTCGAGGTATATCTAAAAAACCTTCAAAAATCAACTTTTTTTTTGCTGTATCACTTGCAAGTTAAGGTTTTGAAACTTGTTACTTGCTGTAAATGTAGCCCTCGGCAAGCAAGAAAGTACCTTTTTTAAAAATTAAAAAACACTAAAAATTTTTATATCGTTATATCGTTTTTCGAAAAAAGGGTCATCTCGAAAATCGGCTCTTCTTGCTCGACGAATAGTCATAGAGAAACGAATCAGGGCTCATTTTTTTCCTTTACAGTTGTACTTTCATGGTAAAAAAGGGTGATAACGATTTTATTCATTTCAAGTGTCCAAAGATGACTGAAAAAGTAAATTTTTTTGCTGGCGTTTTTCTTGAATATCTTCTTCGATTTTCATTTCTCGATAATGTCTATTACAGGAATCGATTGCTGGCTAGTATTTTCTACAGTATTTTATTCGTTTCTGTTCATGTAATTTACTTAGAATTCCGACTTGAGAACATTTTTTTGTGTAGAATTAATGGGGACATAAGAAAATCGTTCTAAAAGCCTCACATTTGTAACTTCAAAAAATTGTGACCTAGAATATTTTTGGTTGGAGTTAAATAAACACCTTAGGGTCCTTAGGAGTAGGACCTCTCAAAACATAGACGTACCAGATTATAATATGTCTATTACTTTTGATGAAAAGGACCTGCTTTACAATAAAAAGTAATGGGGTCATAATTTACAGGATAATCTTATTCTTCATATTCTATTACCTCAAGGAGCACGTTATTCTGATACACGCTGTATAAAAATTCTGTTCGAATAAACTCTCGATTAATAAAAATTTATTATGAGATTTACGTACAGGAACATCTAAAAAATACAAAAAAGAGATTATGATTTCTTTCTATGTTCGGTGATTTAATTTAATAATGAATTTTTCTTTTCAGAATACGAGCTGTATAGCGAACGTATGCGAGTATAGACGCACAAAAGTGTCAGCTTTTAGTGGTAAAACTCGACAAGCAGATGGTAAGTAAACTACTATTATAGCTTTGTTTCTAGTTCACCAGAAATACTTTCCAAAGAAATGTGACTTACTTCAAAAGTGGCTGCTTTGAATCAAAATAAACATTTATGCTAAATTCATCTGAAACCTGAGGGTAGGATGCGCAGTGGCTAAGTGTTGGAGTGAGGAACGGTGCTCATAGAGCTTTACTATGAGTTACCTGCTGCCTGAATTTCTATTTCATTCTACATCAAGTTTTCTCTTTTTATTTGGCCGTTTCAGTGCTCAAGTGAAATTAGTCCAGTTTTAATTTTGAATAATAAGTAATAATTTTTAACGTAAATAAAGTGCTGTTTCAAATAAAAACATATGCATGTTCTCAAAATATCTATCAGCAAATGAAAAATATGGAAATAAAACGGAAGACCTCATATTTATTTTCATTAAAAAGTAGTTATAAAAATGAAAGAGAAAAGTTTTGGAAGGCAGATATATTTTTAACGAAGCAAAATAGTTTTAAACTAACTTGATTTATTGGTTTGTTTTGAATTTGACATAAAACAGTTATAGTACAGTCATTGAAGGTGAAAATCAGCTGTAACCTCCGAATTCTTTGAAACTGCATGGATTTGCATGAAAATTTAGTATAAGGCTCACCTTAGGCTCAAGTTCAAAAGTGACATAAGCCCGATTGACGCATTTTGTTTTTTAGGGGTAAAAACTACCACTAAGTGAAAAAAATTGAAAAAATTAAGATTTAAGCATTTTATTGAGAAAAATCTTGTTCACGCACAAAGATTAAATAATGTTCCATGTTCTCGAACATGTTTTATGATATATTGGATCTTTTCGACCCTTTATTTAACCCTTAAAAACTACCCCTATGCAAAAAATGATAAAAAATTACTTTTTAAAGATTTGGAATGATTAAATCGTGCAATTATTTAAAATAAAAGTCACCTTATAGCTAATAAAAGAATTTTTCCCTTTCAACCCCTAAAAATATTATTGACAAAAATGATACAAAATTGCTTTTTAAAAGCTTGAAATGCTTTAACGGTGCAATTATTTAAAATAAAAATTCCCTTATTGCTTATGATAGAATTTGTATCTCATAACAATTTTCAACCCTTATAAATCTTATAAATATAATTGTGCAATAATTTAAAATAAAAATTCCCTTTTATTGTTTATGAAAGAATATTTTACTTGTGCCATTTTCAACTCTTATAAACTACCCTTTTACCAATATTAATGTAAAATATTTTTATTATAATCGATTTTTAAATATAATCAATCATAAAAAAAATTGCTACGCTGCATATAAATAATCACACTAAATTTTGTTACTTATTTTATTTGTATAATATAATAAACATATAATATATGAAAATGAGAAATCCTATTTTGCTCCGAAAAAATGTCATTGGTTTTTTTACCATAACTCGGTTAATTTTGAAGCTATAGTATCCTACAAAAAAGCATTTTAAAGATAATTTCAAGATTTGTAAGATCGTTTGCACATAAAGCCTTTTAAGTCCTTTGTTTTTTTAAAAGGAAAGGATCGAAAGGCTCGACACAGGTCGTTTTTTTACTAAAATGGATACTTCAAGCGGCGATATCTCCTTTATTTTTTATGCTGTAGGAATAAAAAAAGCAGAATATTTGTTGAAAAAAGCTACATTTTTGTTGTCTGTCATTTTTTACGTATCTTTCATAGTTTCAGAATTATTATATAAATAAGGCAATTTTTATTGAATTCAACTTTTACCGTACATTATTCAAAAATACGCATTCTAAACCGGTCTAACTTCAGGATCGTATGAAAAACACTAAAACAAAACTAATTGCAAAGGGTCTACGATTAATTTTAATTCTTCTGGAAATGGTACAGCTCATTTTCCTTAAAAAATATGAGCAACCCTACTGTTTTTGACGATAACTCCTTCAATTTTGCTCTAATTAACTTTTATAAGTGCTCATTTTGAAGGTCTTTTTGAGTGCTACAAAAAAACTCTAGGAGCGTTATACACGTAAATTTAATCATTTTTCCGTTACTTGACGTTGAATACATCGATTCGAGTATTCCCCCCAAAACAAGTCCCCTTCAACTAACCATATTTCGCTTTGTATAGGACAACACTTTTTAAATAACGATTTTCTTTGTTTATTTATAAGCTACATTTTTGTTCATTACTCTTTTTTTTTTATAAAATACGTAGTTTTTGAGTTATTCGCGAAAAATACTTTGAGTGTTTTTTTTTTCACTCAAAATTACAAGTTTTCAATCGTGAATAACTAAAAAACTATTGATTTCTCGAAAAAATTCTCCGAATATTTTTTTGCTCAAAATTTGATTCTCTATCGATTTCCAGCGTTATTTTTGAAAAAAAAATCCACCCCCGAGAAGGTGTGTCAACCCCCAACAGAGTGGAAGCGTCAATCGGCGCTATGTCACTAATGTTCATTGACCTTTTCTCTAACTATCTGCCAAATTTCACGTCGATCGGTACAGTTTCAAAGAATTTGGAGGTGAAAAGCTTCAATGACTGTACTGTTACTTTTCCTCTATTATTCATTACTATCGTACCTACTATTTCCACATTTTATTGAGATTGTTTTGTTTGTATTAACATTTATGAATTGTACTCGCAGGGAGACTACCTCAAGAAACAACAGTAATAAAATTTGGAAAAGTAAGATATATCTATAGTAGCTATTTTTTGTCAAGGGGAATGTCAGAATAACCGACATACTAGATATTTATTTGAAAAATTACATTATTTAACAATTTCTCTATGTCAAATACCTATGCGTTTTTATATTAGCAATACTTGGGAGTATCATTTTTGATTTTTATTTTGGATAATTATTACTAGCTATTGCTAGCTGACAGCGGCTCATGGAGTAGTTTTTATTTAATTTAATTTAATTTAATACCTTTATAATAGAGAAAAAAAAAATGAGGATTAATAATAAAATATATAGGTACTTTAAAAATCCAAAGCAGACACTCTTGAAATTTGTAACATTTTTTACTGAACACCCTGTATAGTGGCATATTAGCATTACATGTACAGCACAAGAATAAGTATTCACGTTTCTTCATAGTATAGATATAAATATTTGCATGTATTTTGTTCTAAATAAAATATATTAAATCACAATTTTTTACAATTCTTACTACTACAATAATTCTACTTATTTACAGATGATGTACTGCCGCCACCTGAGATGCACTGTCAAAATGAGGGACTCATGGTTTTCGTATGGCATGCCAAAAATGACACATCCTACTTCTTGGAGTATTCTATCTCCGAAACAGACAGAAATTTTACTGAGGTGGTTAGTAGTACATTTAACTTCCGTTGCTGAGGGCACATTACATAAAAAATAATATACATAGTCAACATATTTTTGTGTAATAATCCATGACAGACGCAATAGCAGGGCACATACACTGAGTTGTGTCCTGATGCCTGTATTGGTACCGATTAATCACTTTACTAAATAAAAGAAAGATAAATCTGTGATCTTTTTATATTTACTTAATCATGGTTTTCGAAATATGTTCATTCTTCTTTCACTTAAAAATTAAATGAATAAAATGAATTATTCTTTTCAGACGACTGAAGGCTTTCAAATCCTAGAGGACCTGCAACCCGATACAAATTACGTGATTCAGCTTACTAGCGTCGTAACGGATAATTTTGTCGTGCATTTACGACGCAGTCCTATAGTTTCAATCAGGACCTTAAGACAAGGAAGAACTCCATTACCTGTAAAGAAGGTTTATTTGGACTCTTTCAAATTAATTGATGACACATATACGGCATTAGTGAAATGGGAGCAAGGGGCAGGTAATACGCTTTTTATTAGGTCTTACCAATGCAATCATTTTGGAATATGTTTCTTCAACGCGTCTCGGAAATTTTGAAATTTTAATTGGAAATACATTTTGATTATAGTATATGTGGCATACATGGTTATTAATAAAATACCTACTGAAGCAAATTGCAAAATTGACAAAATCTAGATATAGTTACACGTCTTCTTAAAATTAGTTTTTCCTATTTAATTGATGTTATTAAAATAATATATTTATATATTTTACTTTAAATCTTAAACTGAGCTTAGCTAAATTATACCGATGGAAATAATTCATTTAGAGGAAAAAAAGAAAATTGTTACCTGGACTTTTATAAGTGGAAATGGTAATAAACAAAAAAAAATAAATGCGTGAGCATGGGTGGCGGAGGGTTGATTTGGGGGGTTGAAAATTTGTGAAAAATTGTATAATTGAGATTTTTGGCGAAAGTTGACGTCAAACAAAAAAGTATCCAATACAAAAGTTGTAGATCATGCAAAAATCTACAAGTAGAGGTCACTGTTTAAGATAACCTCGAAAAATGCGGAAAACGTTTTTTCATATTTTTCGTGTTTTATTTCTCATTTCCGCAAAAATAATTTAATTTTGACGAAACTTAGTGAAATTATATTATATCTTTCTGTGTCTTGAATAACCACAAATTTTTTTATATAAAAAAAGTTTCCGAGATATTCATTTTTTTCCGTCTGAAACACTTTTTTTTAAAGAAAAATTCTACTTAGGAAAATCATCGTACAGAGTTTTGCCGGTGATCATTTTTTTCGTTTTGACATACCTACTTTTTTTGGTGAAATAAAAGAATCTGTAATCACAGTTCAAAAACATGCTCAAAAATGCAAAAAATAAAAAATGACTTGCAACGATGAATTTTTCAGTAATTGTTGATAATTGTTTAAAAAAAATTCAAAAACTGATTACACCATTCAATGGTACGAAAAAATATAAAAAAACTGTCTCATTGTTTGACCCAAAACTTTATTGTTGTACAGTATTGCTATGAACATAAGTCGAATAAATAAAATAAATAATAATTTTTTTCCGTAGGACCGATTAGTGTACTTATTTTTTTTAAATTTTGATGAATTCAGATATACAGTGTTACCAAGATAAGGATGGGATAGCATTAGGATATAGAAAACGGTAAGAGATACAGGGTGGCTCAGATTAGGGAAAAAGGTGTTTTTTTATACCTAACAATATGCCGTTTAGAAAGTGTTAAAATTCCGTGTAGTCCCGGAGATATCCGGAAAAATCCGAAATTTTGCAAAATTATTTAATTTTTTTTCTGGCTTTATTTGAAAACGAATTTTAAAATAAATTGCATATTTACAATGCCACTTTTTTCGCTCTATACAATGGCGTCAATATTTTTGCAATCCGACGTTTCATCTTCGAAGAGCCATCATCAGGTTAGTTTTTTAAAATATGTCGCTGCTATTTTTATGACCAAATTTTTAGCTTGTTTTAGCTATCATTTAAAATTTTTCCAGAGTACGGCTCTAAACGCTTTCAAAATATCTATTGGATGAAGTCATAACAGTATAAAAGTCAATAAAAAAATTGTTGGATATTTTGTGCTGTTTCGACTTTTATAGTTATGACTTCCTCCAATAAATATTTTGAAAGCGTTCCCAGCCGTACTCAGGAAAAATTTTAAATAATAGGTAAAAACCTTTTTAAGCGATTGCAATAGTAATATCATCTAATTCAGAATTAAAAATCGATTTTTGTCATAAAAATAGCAGCGACGTATTTAAAAAATTTAACCTGATGATGGCCCCTCGAAGACGAAACATCGGATTGCAAAAATGTTGTTGGATAGAGCGAAAAAGGAGGCATTGTAAATATGCAATTTATTTTAAAATTCGTTTTCAAATAAAGCCAGAAAAAAAAATGAAAGGATTTTGAAAAATTTCGGGGTTTCGGGTTTCGTGTCAACAGTAGACTTTGCAGCTAATACTTTGTATTGCTGAAATCTCAAATCAATTACTGAACAATTTATTGTTGCGTCATTTTTTTTGCATTTTTGAACATGTTTTTAAACTTGATTAAAAAGTATATGTCGAAACGAAAAAAATGATCACCGGTAGAACTCTGTACGATGATTTTCCTAAGTAGAATTTTTCTTTGAAAATAAGTGTTTCAGACCGGAAAAAATGAATATCTCGGAAACTTCTTGATTTTTTTATTTAAATTTGTGGTTATTTAAGACACAGAAAGGTATACATTCACCAAGTTTCGTCAAAATTAAGTTATTTTTGAGGAAATAAGAAGTAAAAAATGAAAAATCAGAAAAAAAACGTTTTTCGTATTTTCTCGGTTATCTACAAAAGTTGTAGATTTTTGCATGATCTACAACTTTTGTAATGGATACTTTTTTGTTTGATGTCAACTTTCGCCAGAAATCCCAATGATACAATTTTTCACAACTTTTCAACCCCCCAGATCAATCCTCCGCCACCCCTGCTTACGCATTTTATTTTTTTAGGTTAATTATAAGCCCTTTTACCATTACCACTTATAAAAGTCCAGGTAACAATTTTTTTTTTCTCCAAGAGTAATCTGGTTGGACTAAATGTAAAAATGATAATTCATTACAAATAATTCATAAGAAGTTTGTTAAAATAATGCACATTACTTTTCACAAAATCTTTAATATAATGAGGAAGATTATCGAATGTGGTTGATTAGATGAATTTTTCAGGTTTCCTCAATTATTCACTAGTGGTTATAATCTTTACCAACATAGGTTGATCCTATACGAAAAAAACATTGTCATGAAAAGTGTCAGAAATTGTTATAAATCTGGATAAGTGGGAAGGAATAAAATGACAAGGTTATGAAGTGAAACCTTTAGATCCAGATATCCAAAAAACGGTTGTTCAAAACGACATTTACCAAGTATACGTTTTTCTTAGAAAAAATATCAGAGAATAAGAATTTTTGATTAAAAATTCAATTATTTATAGCAAATTCTAGAACATATTTATATTTCTCATGCTAGAAAACCCAAGTTTTACGTATTTACTCCAATTAATGATAAAGTTATTGAAGACTTCAACACTCTGTATCTGACATGACCGTCCTCGAATATTGCCACTGGCGCATCCACCAAATTATAGAAATGAGGATAATTCTTTTTTCTAAACTCCTCATTTTAGAATATTTCCGGCCTTATTTACTTCAGAAAAATTAAGTGATGTCCCAACCACTTTGTAACACCCTGTATCAGTCAATCAATTTAATGATTCATATTTATTAACACATTATCTTTTACAGACAGAGCTTGCTTTTATTATATCATGTGGTACGGGGGTGACGAATTAGGAGATGTTAAACAAAGAGATATTGAAGATGTAAGTAAATTTTTTTCTTTCACATATTTGTTCAGTAACTATTATATAACTATAATAACTTTTATTGTAGCCACTAGCTGCACCTAAGATAAATATAACTGATTTACAATTTGGAAACAATTATTCGTTATCGATAAGAGCAGTCAGGGAAGACTATAATGTTCGTAGTGAAAGTTTGGAGAAATGGCTTATTATTGAAGTTCCTACTTGTTTACAGACTTTTCACAGCCTATCAAATTGTGGTAGGTATTTGAATATTTATTATTAATTCCATTTAGTAATTTTTCTCTATAATCTTCCAATTTTAGTTCCAGAGATTCCAGAAAATTTCGAAGTGGAAGAAGTTATTCACGTTCGAAATCATGTAGGCTTTCCACGTTATGACGTCAAAATGTCTTGGAGCGAACCAAGTTATAAACCAGATTATTACACAGCTGTCATATTTAACACCATCAACAATGGCAGCTTAAAAATAAATATTACAGGAGTAAGTAATTATAACGATTGCAAGCAATAACATATAAATGAAAATATTATTCTTTATCCTGATATAAAAAATTATTTTGCAGTTTCTGTATTTTTCTTCTTTTTTTTTTAAATATATTAAAATAGAAAAAAGGATTCTTTTAAGAATTGTACGAAATTTGTACTAAAGCAGATAACTTGATTTGCTTAACTGTCGAAAGAGCTCTCTTTGAAGTATGGCCCAATCGTTTTTGGACATCCTGTACAGGCTATAAAATGAAAACTTTATAGTAATTTATTTTTAGAATGAAACAAGTGCCGAATTCACCAACATAGAATTGGACACGTATTATCAAGTTTCATTAGCAGCCCATTCTGTAAAAGGATCAAGTCCCGAAGCAACTATTTACAGGTTTGTGAACAGTACCGCAGTCCTACTTACGAGTGAATCATGGATGAGCACCGAAATTATTCTGCTCATTGTAAGCCCCTTTGTTATTATCGGCCTTATTTTACTGCTACTTTTCAACCATTTCTTGGTGAAGAAGCAGCAAAGGAATTATTTTAAGGTATTTTGAAAAATCATTATTAATGGATAAATTATTAAACATATACTTTAATGTGTCCAGGAAATAGAAGAAAAAAATGTACCAACGGTGAACTACATCCAGACCCGGACAAATACCTTGGAACAAGCAGATGAATGGGAACTTTTATCTGAGAAAATACTAACCAAAGAGGTACTTGGAGAAGGAGCATTTGGAATTGTTAGAAAGGGAGAATACTATGCGGAAAATGGAAATAGTATAGAAGTCGCAATTAAAATGTTGAAAGGTAAATGTAAATATTGAGTGTATATTGAACTTAAATAACATTACTCCAATATATGTTTCAGATAATCCTTCCCAGGAAGAGTTGAGACAGTTTTGTCAAGAAATAGATATAATGAAATCGGTACCATCTCATCCCCATCTGGTTTCTTTAATAGGATGTATTACTCAAGGCACAAACCAAGGACCACTTCTCGTTGTGGAATATTGCTCCAAGGGTGACTTACAAACCTACTTGAGAAGTGCTTGGAATAAGCTGACGAACGGGTATGTCTTATTTACATTACATTACATTACCAAGATTTATATTATCAGTAAAGTTGTTCATAATAAATAATTACTTTAGTATTTAAAAAAAACTACATGGAAAATGAAAATCCACACAATTGTAGCACAAACAGGTTTGGTGATTGACAACTTATAGCAGAATCTATTTGTGCTAGAATTAGGTACCGAGTAGATTTTCATGACAATTTTTTTTCCTAGTAATTTTTTAATAGTCATTTTATTACTATTATTGATATGTTTTAGGATTAACAAGGACAAAATTAATTTACCAAATTTACTTGAATATACAAAGTGTGCTTCAAATAAATTATATGATCTAAATGTAGAACAATACATGGACATTCCACAACCAAAGGATCTTGTTTCTTATGCACGACAAATAGCACTGGGAATGGTAAGTGGAAGAAGAAAGATGAAAATTAATTTCGTTAATATTTACTCTGCGGAGAATTTACTAATTACTAAACTTCCCAAGACTTAAGCTATTAAAATTTTATTTCAACACATGTCTTGTTCCATAATTTTTTAAATTGCATATTAATTTCTATTTGTAGGAATATTTATCATCTTTAAAACTGATACACCGAGATCTGGCAGCTAGGAACGTCTTAATTTGTAAAGACAACACAGTGAAAATTTCAGACTTCGGTTTAAGTAGGGACGTATATCATAACAAAATCTACTGTAAAACTACTGGTGGTAAACTACCTCTCCGTTGGATGGCACTGGAATCAATGACCCATCAAGTGTATACTACGCGAAGTGACGTTTGGTCTTTTGGTATTCTCTTATGGGAAATAATAACATTAGGAAGTACACCTTACCCTGGAATATCTACTGGAGATTTATTACCTCTCCTGAAAAGTGGTTATCGTATGGAAAAGCCTTCCAACTGCAGTAATGAATTGTTAGTATATATTTTTTTTCTTAGGTACCTATATAGGTACCTACATCGAAACATAAATATTTTTATTTTTTGAATAAGTGGTAACTACCATATATTTTTCTAAATTAGATTTTCTATATTTTCAGATACACGATTATGTGCAAGTGCTGGAAAGCAGCACCAAGGGAAAGACCAACATTTTCTGAACTTCGAAAAACACTAGATGAGTTACTAGAAAGTGTTTCAAACTATTTAAATTTAAACACGAGTGAATCTGGTGATATTTACATAAGTAGGAAAAATAAAATGAACAAATATAAAAATGTTAACTTTTCTGAAGGATATGTAATACAAATGAAGGGTGTGTAGTAATATAAATTTTATTAAGTGCTTACTTATTAAATATAATTTAGCTTAGGATAAATTTAAAATAAGTATATTTTTATACTGTACTGTACTTGAAAAAATACCTATAGACATTGTAAAACTCCAAAATAGTACAATTTTTAAAATATATAATACAGATTATTTTAGATGTAAGATATTATTGTGCAGTATTGCAATAAATAAATTTTAATTTGTAAACAAGCTTATGTACTGATTGAAAATAGAGAAATTATTTCTTTGCACTTACATCAAATATAGTTACCTACTTATTTGTTTTAAATAAAATTTAAAACTTCGCGCTAATACAGGATAATGCAGCATTAAATATGTTTATATTGGAATCATGAAAGACGGAAAACAGATAATAATAAACTTATATCTATAATCTAAACAAACGTCGCCATATTCTAAAGAAGCAGATATTGGTGACGACAGACGAGTAAACAAAAATTTATCAGCAACCTATGGCAGTACTGATTTGTATTTAGGTCCTATGCACACTTATAAATATAGGCTATATCTATTGCCTCTACTACTCACAACTCTAGAATTTTCTTGGCTTATGTATCGAGTATCGACATCTTTACTTTGGAAATAATACAATAAATTATTTTTCTGTAGCTCATTTGAAGATATTAGATGATTATAAACATAATTGCAGGTGCCTTATAATGTAATTAGATTTTTTAGAAGAAGAAGACGAATAGACAACATGTCATTTTTGACATTACAGTCGAATGGTCAACAGCTGACACCCCTAAAAATGTTTTGTATAAAAGAGAAGTAGTACTCTTCCTTGGTTTATTTAGTTTTTTCTTGACAGGTAAATATTTAAACTGTAACTAAAATACATCATATATAGCTATTGTGTAACAGGAGTGTAGTGTCATTTTCTAATGGGTTTTATTTTTGTTTATACCTCGTTAGTGCTGTAAAATGATGCCAATAAAAGATAATCAAGATGTGGCTTGTTTTTTCTGCACAAAACACACCACGTGGAAGGGAAAGTATGTATAATAAATTATGATCAAACTTGTAATTAATGAAACACCAATTTTGTAGATATAAAAGAATATTTTCCGTTGGAACTATGGGCATTACAACCTACAATCCATCCAACTTAGAAGTAACAAATAGATGGGCATACAATGATTTTATATCAGTTCAGCCAATTAAAGGAGGAGTCCCTTATGAGTTTCAAATTACAATGAAAAAAGAGAGGAAAGTAGATAAAATGACATTCTCTACTGAACACAGAACACATCTTTTGACGGAAGCCTTGAAATTTAGGAATTTTTTTCTAGAAAGACCTAAAGAAGTCCTGGTGAGTTAATCTTTTTAAATGAGTACTTCAAAAGAAACAAACTGAAATATATAAAATTTTTGAAATAACATCGAATTGTACTAAGTATTTAAAATTGTTTTGTTAGGAAAATATTTACATTAGCATAACTAGCAAGAAAAAAACATTGTCTTACCTCTTACCAAAGTAAACCTAATATAATTTTGATTATCTCAGCCTTTTTACTGTGGTTTCATATTTATCTCCTTCAATTTTGCTTACTCTGCAATGGTTTAACAGAAGTTAAGTTTTTAATAAGGTTTAAAATATTGCTTCATAATAACAACATTTAATTCTTAATAACTTACAATTTACTATTTTTCAAATAGCCACACAATTTTTTTTAACAGATTTTTTCAAATGCTAATTATTTTTTGTATTTAATGCCATTAAACTCCAATTAAAGTTTTGTAACATACCATAACATCTATTTTGATTTGTTACTTACAAATGTATTATTTATAATTACAAAGAACAAATACAAATACATATTAATTCTGATAATACATATAATATGTTTTAAAAAGTCCACATTTTCAAATAGTAAAATAATATCTGTATATTAAATATATTTTACGACGTGAGAATAATAAAAAATATTAGGTAATAAAAATATATACTGCAAAATGTCCATATTTTTATCACAAAATTTATTTAGTTACGTGTATAACCTAAAGTGTAACTAAAATGTTATTCACATTACAGGATATTTATGTATGTATGTTCATTAGTGAACGTCTGCTGCTTTAATTATTGTCTAGATAACGTGAATTAGTTTTTTTTTATAAATCTAGTAGTGTTCTTCTGCAATAATCATGTTGTTTTGTTTTGTACTGTTTTCTGTTCCAAAAATAAAAAGTTCATTGAATTTAGGATTACTCGAAATGAGTATGAATGAGTAATATTAAGCTTTTTTATTAAAAGATCACGTTATTTACTTAATTTATACATAATTATTATACAATATCTCCCCGGTTTGAATTCTAACTCTGAAAATAGTATTAGATTAATTATCTGATAGTATGAAGATAAAAATATTAACATAATAAAACAATATATATCTAATTGATTTGAAGTTATAGAAATTTAAATTGAAAAATAACTGAGAATAACTGTTATGTCACTTTTAGTAATAATTATCTATACGTGATGTGACATGTTTAAAAAAATAATAAAATGAAATTGCAAACAAACTTATTCACTTATAAAAAAAATTAAAAAAAACAAACTGAAAATATATAATATATGTATATTTGAAAGAAATCGCTTCGGTAGTTTTGTTATGACAAAAATTTTTAAAATAATTTAATATCATATATATCGAAAACGAAGAGTTTTTGATTGAATGTTTATAGGAACTATTTGTTGATTTGTTACATAAGATCTACATTAAAATGTAGCCAAGCATTTACCTGTATATTCAAGAAAATTCTGTAAGAAATTATTTATTTCAGAAATAAATTTCCCAAATAAAAACTGTTTATAAAAATTTTTGTAGCGCTATCAAGCTTATAAGCATCACTGGTCGGACATAAGGCTTCCTGTAATATTAGAAGTAACACCGTATTCCCTCGATCAGTTAGATCCAGCTACAAATAAAGTTTTAGCCAGTTATAATTTTAAAGATTTTGAGGGAATTTGTACAGTATCTGATTACCCAGGTAAATAGAAATGTTCACAAAACTTTTTTGAAAAATAACAAACAATAATGTGATATTTTTTTAGGAGGATTTGTTATTGTTTGTGGTGGTTTTGGTAGACTTCATTTGTTCCAAGCTGTGGATTTCGAAGATATTAAAATAAAGATTCTGGAATCAGCTACCGTTAATATAGGAATGAATATTAAAGTCTTGAGCACACCAATTAAACTAGAGGATTTTCAGTGTCAACGTTTCGGAAAGTTTAGGTAATTGTTACTGTAAATTGTAATTAAAAACTTGAGTACTATTATCCAATATGCTAACTTTTTTTTTAAGCGATGATGAGTTTGTTACATCCGTCTCTGAATTTGCGGTCTATAAAATTCACAAGGCGAGACACTCGGAACCCGTTAGAAGAACGTTATGCCTTTCTGAACACTGCCTCCTCGAAAGGGATCCACAGACTTACAGTATCTGTACTCTTCAGCCTTTGAACAATATTTTTGCTTTAATTCGTGATAACGATAACCCTCAACTTTTCAGTATTCAGTATTTCAGTGGGCAAGTTAGGACTTACACTACTACAGATAGGTAACTGCTTTCTATAATAATTATAATTATTACTTGCTATTGCTAGAAAGAAAAAAATATTTATTTTGAGCAAATTACGAGTTTTGTGATGTATTGCAGGGATTCATTGTTAGCCTCCTTACTAGATGGCGTTAGAGCAGCTGGCAATAAAGACGTACATGTCACTATGGTTCCTACAGAAAGGGGTCTCAGGTTGGGACCCCTCTACTTGCCAGTTGAAGAGGAAGCAGAAAGCTTACATTTGAAGCTTCTGTTGAACCCACCAGCCACAAAACCTTTCTCGCAGTGTGTAAGGAGGTTTAACGCTAACGTACCCTACAGTGGACTTTTATACAGCATTACACAAGAAGTAGGTACTTACATCAGTGATTCCTTCACAATAAACTATTTTCATGTTTCAGGGAATTTTTTCCGAAAATAAAGAGAAGCTTATAACTGGAGTGTTGCAGTCGTTAGTATCCAAAGAAGGTGATCAGAAAACTATAACCACAATGGAATTAGAAGCCCAGTTTCATGCTCTTAGACGATTAGCTGCTAGTAAAGTCGGTTATGCTTGTTTCACAAAACTACCCGGGTAAGAATATTCTTCCGTCTCCTAATTGTAGAAGTTACTTAGCATTTTGGTTTTAGTTTTAGGGAAGCAATAGGCCTTAAGGTCGTTTCAGCTTTGAAACGAAATGATTACGCCGTTACACAAGCAGCCATAGATATGATTTGTGCATTGATGCACCCCATGCACGACGACTATGATTTAAGACAGGAACAACTAAATAAATCATCGTTATTACAAACTAAACCATTTTTGGAGAGTTTGCTTAACATGTGGACAACCCATATAGTGAGTTTCTCTTTTCCGTTTTTATTTTTGAGGTAAAAGAATTTTTCTTTTAGGCACAAGGAACAGGTGCACTAATAGTTTCAGCCATGTTAGACTTTTTAACCTTTTCCCTTTGCGTACCTTACAGCGAGACAACTGATGGTAAACACTTCGATACACTTTTAGAAATGGTCTCGGATAGAGGCAGGATGCTCTTCAGATTATTTCAGGTAATGGACTAACGATTTATTAACTTTTCGATTAAAACATTTCGCAAATTTAGCATCCCTCGATGGCGATCGTAAAAGGCGCTGGTCTCGTCATGCGATCCATTATCGAAGAGGGAGAGACTGACGTAGCCGAGAAGATGCAGAATTTAGCTCTTGCGGAAGGTGCTCTGCCGAGACATCTGCTTGCTGCCTTATACACTCAAGGAACCGACGGGAGACTGCTTACTCACAGGCAGTTATCCAGGCATCTAATAGGGCTTTGGGTTACTGGAAATCCAACTGCGATGAACCTGCTTAAAAGAATAATGGTAAATGTCTTCCATTGTTAATTTAGTGACGAGTAATATGTAAATTCTTTTTTAGCCAACCGGACTTATAGCTTTTTTGGATTCGAGCGATGAGATTCCCAAAGAAGCCTTAGAGCAGGAAATGTTAAACCACAGAAATAACCTAAAACTAGCGCAAGAGCACGCCAATAAAGAAAAGAAGAATCCGAATTGGGCCGCGTTGGAAAGGCAGATCAAAATGGTGGAAAAGAGGGTGGAGCACTACACCAATTTGGCCATGCAGCATTGGGGTGCTAGGGTGGGGATTCAGTTAAAGAGGGAAGAGAAAATAAAGGAGCGGCCTATAGTATTAAGGAGGAGACGAGAGAGGAAAAAGGCTGAATCGAATTGGTCCCTGTTTTATTGGAACTTCAACCAGGATCATGCCCTTCCCAACTTAATATGGAACCATAAAGTAAGTAAATCAATACCAATAATTTAATCTTAAAAAAATTTGTAAGCACTCTCCAAAAATTGATCAAAAGCTCATTCCCTATACTCTACAACATGCTTTAAAAAAATATGTACAATGTTGTTTTAAGCATTGAGCAAATATTTTTTCATAAGCGAGTTTCTTATTTTTTAATACACTAATCCAAACAATTAAAGGGTCAAAAGAATTTCCAAAATTTTTCCATGAATTTTGACAGACTGTATTTAAGTGAAAAATGGTCATATCGGGAATTAAAAAAAAGCATTTTGAAGCTCTAAGATTCTAGTTTTTAGATCTTTCAGTCGAAAATTTTTAGGAGCTACGGTTATCGTGCAATTCTAAGAAACAGCGCGACAAAAAAATTATGCAAAATTTATTTTTTTTCTGAGTTCACGGACTTGGAAAATTTTTTTTTCAGCCAAGCCATTGCATGGACCAGATAGCTTGTTTATTCAGCTTTAATTTCCTTTTTTTAAAATTTTGATACGGCCATTATTCATCGAAATATCGGACTTTTAATAGAAAATAATCGTTTTGTCTTCAATCATCGATATCTCGGCGACAAATCGTCATTCAGAGAATTGAAGAGCAGTTTCGAAAACTGTAATAAATTTCCTATAACATGCTGCCGCAACTTTCTGAAAATTTTTTTTTTTTTCATCCACGAATTTAAAAAAACAGGAAAAAAGGGTAATTTATGGTTTTTTAGTAAATTGACAGCTAAAGACTTTTACAGTTCGATATACCCAGAAGAATCCTGTGAAGTTTCATTTCGATCTAGCAAACCGTTTCTTTGTTTCAAACAGTCAAACTTTTGAAAAAAATTAAAAGGTCACGTTTTTTAAGTTTAAACAGTTCATAATCATGGCTAAAATGGACAAAAAAACATTTTTTTGATGTTTTCTCACATTTTTACCGCAAATAATTTTTAAATTGAATTTTGAATTTTTTTTTTTTTGGAAAACCTTCCGGACATTGAAGAAAACAAAATCCAATTGTTTCCAGCACGATTTGGCTTTTCTGTCCTATGCTTCTGTTCATCAACTTTTAATTGAATTAAAATTAAAGTTGATGACCCAAACCAGAATTCGAACCCGTTTTTTGAGACAAATTTGTAATTAATTTTTATGCAGTTTGTAATCACTTAAAAGAGTTTTTTTCAAAACTACCCTTTTTCTTCTGAAAAAAATTTCGAAAACTAAAAAAAAATTTTCATCAATGTTTTCATCAAATGTTTGGGGTGAAAATGTGAGAATGTCAAAAAAACATTATTTTTTTCCATTTTAATCATGATTGTGAAGTGTTTAAGCTTAAAAATCGTGACCCTTTAATTTTTTTCAAAAGTTTGACTGTTTGAAATAAAGAGACGGTTCGTTAGATCGAGATGAAATTTCACAGGGTTCGTGAATATTTCTAATTTAGCCGTCAATTTTCTAAAAAAACATAAATTACTATTTTTTTCCTGTTTTTTTAATTCTCTCGTTTTTCTCTTGTTTCTCTTGTTTAGTTTATTGGTGCTAGGTATACATAAGTATTTACACAAGTCAAAAAAGAAAGAAAGGGGAAAAGTGAATAAACATAATAGTGAGGATAGTCCTATAGTAAGAGTAACAGTAAAATCTAACGTCTAAAGATACAAAATCAAAATGTAAAATACACATACAAATTAGGTACAATATAAACATTAACGTAATAATCAACGTAAAAATACAGTAAAGACTGACAATTGGAATTCGTGTAAAAGATGAAAAAAGAAAACAATTTTCCGAAAAGTTGCGGCAGTATGTTATAGGAAATTTATTACAGTTTTCGAAACTGCTCTTCAATTCTCTGTACGACCATTTGTCGCCGAGATATCGATGATTGAAGACAAAAGGATTCTTTTCTATTAAAAGCCCGATATTTCGATGAATAATGGTCGTATCGAAATTTTAAAAAAACGAAAATAAAGCTGAACAAACAAGCTATGCAATGGCTTAGCAGAAAAAATTTTTTCCAAGTCCGTGAACTCGGAAAAAAAAATAAAAAAATTTGCAAAATTTTTTTGTCGCGCTATTTCTTAGAATTGCATGATGACCGTAGCTCCTAAAAATTTTCGACCGAAAGATCTAAAAACTAGAATCCTAGAGCTTCAAAATCCTTTTTTTTAATTCTCGATACGACCATTTTTCACTTAAATACAGTCTGTCTAAAATCACAAAAAAAATTAGGAAATTCTTTTGACCCTTTAATTGTTTGCATCAGTGTATTATTAATGTATATCTGTAGACCCGGGAGGAACTAAGAAGTGCCTTAGACACTGAAGTGAGAAACTTCTCATCGGACAGAGAATTGGCGGGATCTGCTTTGGTCGCTTGGAACCACCAAGAATTCGAACTTAATTATGCTTGCCTTGCCGATGAAGTAAAGATTGGTGATTATTATTTAAGACTGTTACTAGAGTTGGACGTCAATAATGACGATTCGCCCATAAGAAGATCGTAAGTTTATTTTGATTTGAACGAACGTTTTACGACTTATGTTGTGAATGTTTCAGGTACGAGTTCTTCAACGATTTGTATCACAGGTTTCTGCTAACAAATAAAGTTGAAATGAAATGCATGTGTCTTCAAGCAATGTCAATTGTATATGGAAGGTATTACGAAGATATCGGTCCTTTTAGCGACACTAAATATATCGTAGGGATGTTGGAAAGGGTAAGGAAATTTTATAGAAAATTTTGTAGAAAATTTTGTTGATAAAACATTTACAATTTTTTAGTGTGTGGATAAACAAGAAAGGGATAGACTGGTGATGTTCATCAACAAACTCATCCTGCACCGTCGCAACGTCAGGGATGTACTAGATATGGGAGGTATTCAGATATTAGTGGATCTTATGACCCTTGCACATCTGCACACTTCGAGGGCTGTAATTCCGACGCAGACTAATGTCATCGAAGCTGGACCAGGAATGAAAATTGTCCAAGAGAAAGAATGGTACTACAATACTGACAAAGGTAGAGAAGGGCCCGTCAGTTTTAATGAGGTAAAGCAATTTTGATAATAATTTTTAATACAAAAGTGTTTGCGTAAATATCGTGTATGATAAATAATTTGAAAGGAAATATTGTACAAATATCAAAAATCAAAAAATATATACAGGGTGTAACAAAATGGATTTTATATTTAAATTTTGCAGAGAGGTAGGTTTCAGCTTGCTGAACAAAAGTCTCAATGACACCAAGATCAAAAAACTTCAACCAAGGCCACTATGCAGCTTGAAATATACCAAAAAAGGTTTTTCGTTGAAACTTGCTAAACACAGGTCAACATTTGATCGACAATGAAACACCCAAAGCGGTCCGGTCCTTATAGGGTTTTTGGGGTCTGATTACGATGAGTAGGCCAGTTAAGCTCCAATTTCAAGTTCATTTGAAGGTTACATATGCTACTAGACCCTACTCAGAAAACCAAATGGTTTTCAAAAATGTTCACAAATAAACGAGTTATTTGATGTCAAAAAATGGTCAATAACAAAAAACTTATCGTCCTCTCCCCTGACCATCTGTTTCTCCCCCTCCCTCCATCTATTTATTTTTTCCCCTTCCACCATTTCTCATCTTCCCTCATCTTTCTTCCCCTTCCTCCATCTCTCTCTCCCCCTCCATCTCTCTCCCTCTCCCCTCCATCTCTCTCTCTCCCCCCCTCCACATATATATGTCACCTCCATCTCTCCTCCCCCTCCATAGACCTCTCTCCCCCTCCATCTATCTCTCTCCCCCTCCATCTATCTCTCTCCCCCCCATCTATCTCTCCCCTCCATCTATCTATCTCTCCCCTCCATCTCTCCCATCCATTTCTCTCCCCCCTCCATCTTTCTCTTCCCCTTTCTTCATCTCTCTATTCCCCTCTTCCTTTCCTCTATCTCATTCCCTCTAATTCTGACCCCCCCTCCATCTCCCTTCAGCCATCTCTCTCTTCCCCTTGTTCCATCTTTCCTCATTTCCTTCATCTCCCCCCCCCCCCTCCTCTATTTCTCTCCCTCTAACTCTGCCCCTCCATCCATCTCTCCTTCTCTCAATTTTTCTCTAAAATGGTGTCCAGGACATTTTTACTTCCTCAGAAGACACAAGAAATCCCCCAAAAGTACCGAAATTGACCCACCTTGTAATATTCAGCAATTTAAATACATATAATTCTGTTTTTAGTTGAAGGAGTTGTTTGAAAAAGGACTAATAAATCACAAAACCCGATGTTGGGCTATGGCTTTACCGGGATGGCGTGCCTTATCACAACTACCTCAACTGAAATGGTGTCTGCTAGCTAAAGGCTCACCCGTCTTGAACGAAAGTGAACTCGCTACGTACATCCTAAACATCCTCATTCGGATGTGCAAGTACTTCCCTAGCAGAGACGTGGATAACGCTATTATAAGACCTCTACCAAAAGTAAAGAGACTTCTCTCGGAGCAGCCAGTGCTGTCACACGTAGTTCAGTTACTGTTAACCTTTGACCCCATCCTCGTAGAAAAAGTGGCGATTCTGTTGTGTGAGGTGATGAAAGACAATCCGGAAATGTCCAAGTTGTACACAACGGGGGTATTCTATTTCATTATGATGTACACCGGCAGCAACGTTTTGCCTATCGCTAGGTTTTTGCAGTTGACACATATGAAGCAAGCTTTCAAAACGGATGAGGTGAGAAGTAAACAACATATAAATAACGCGTTTTGAGCCTCTGTAATTATTTTTAGAATACCACATCTCAGATTATGCAGAGAAGTATTCTTGGAAGGCTTTTGCCAGAGGCTATGGTTAATTATTTAGAAAACCATGGGGCGGAAAAGTTTGCACAAATATATTTGGGTGAATTCGACACACCAGAAGCAATATGGAATTCTGAAATGAGGTAAAAATTTAATTATTAAATAATAGTACATAATTTTATCACAGGAGAAAGGGTTACATATTCATCTTCCTTTTTAGGCGAATGCTTATAGAGAAAGTTGCGGCACACATAGCTGACTTTACACCAAGGTTGCGCAGCCATACGATGGCTAGGTATCACTACATACCCATACCAGCTGTGCGGTATCCCCAACTCGAGCGCGAACTCTTCTGCAATATCTTCTATCTGCGTCATCTTTGTGATACTTCCAAATTTCCTGATTGGCCCATTCCTGATCCTGTAAGTATACCAAATCCAAACATTCATGCGGTGAGTTACAAACGTGCTTAATCCGTTTATTATTTTAGGTCAAACTATTACGGGATGTATTAGAAGCGTGGAGGTCGGAGGTTGAAAAGAAACCTTCCCTGATGACCGTCGAAGAAGCCTACAACAGTTTGGGGCTGGACGGAGGAACTCAGCACGATGAGTCGACCATCAGAAAGGCTTATTATAAACTTGCGCAGCAATACCATCCGGACAAAAATCCCGATGGGAGAGTGAGTATAATGAAATTTATTTTAGTGAATCTGTGGAGAAGAAAAGGTTTCTCACGCAAAACTTTTGGAAGAGAGAATAAATTCTGTTTAGGTTGATTTTATTTTTAATATCCACAGATGAAGTGAGACTCGTAAAGAAATATATCTGACGTAAATACATTAGACTGGGGCAAAAAAATCGACAATTTTTTTGAAAGATATATCGAGAATATCATTCAGAATAATGAAAAAATATATTGTGAGAGTTTGAGCCCTTAATATTAGTTTTAAGAGGTCTATCATCGCTAGTTTCGATTTTTTATTCCTGATCCCATTTCTGCGTCAAAACTGCCAAACCATCGAGGTAAAAAAATTTATCTACATATATTTTTTAAGGAAATTGAATGCCCTACAAGAAAGGTCTGATTGAAAATTTTCGGCAGACGAGCCATTTCCATGTGAAAAATTTACTTACGTTTTTTCTATTTGACTTTTTAGTTTTGGAATTTTGTAAATAACAAGCAAATTAATATCTGAAAAACGACAATACAGATTTTCAAAGGAAATTTAATGCTCTACAAAAAAGGTCACTTAACATTTTTGTATAAATTTACTCCTTCAAAAGTTATTCATGATTGAAGTTGAAGTAAAAATTAAATTTTTGTTTTATGATTATGAATTTTGGATATTTTTGGAGATTATATTGATAGATAGATTGTCGATGATGTATAATATCAATTTGTTCCATTGAGTGAAAAAAATTAGGTGCAAGACGAAAAAACAAAAATTTAATTTTTACTTCAACTTCAATCGTGAATAACTTTTGAGGGAGTAAATTTATGCAAAAACGTTAAGAGACCTTTTTTGTAGAGCATTAAATTTCCTAAATCTATATTGTTCCTTTTCAGATATTAATTTGTTCGTTATTTACAAAATTCCAAATTTAAAGTCAAATCAAAAAACCATATCAATTTTCAAGGCTTGATACATAGAAACAGCTCGTGTGCCGAAAATTTTCAATTAGACTTTTTTTGTAGGGCATTCAATTTTCTTCAAAAATATATGTAGATAATTTTTTTTACCTCGATGGTTTGGCAGTTTTGACGGAAAAATGGGATCAGGAATAAAAAATCGAAACTAGCGATGATAGACCTCTCAAAACTAATATTAAGGGCTCAAACTCTCACAATATTTTTTTTCGTCATTCTGAATGATATTCTCGATATATCTTTCAAAAAAAAAATTGCCGATTTTTTTGGTCCAGTCTAAAATACACATATTTATTTTTTTTCATATGGGAAGCTACATAAACAATTTTATTTCAGGAAATGTTTGAAACAGTTAATCAAGCTTACGAGTTTCTATGCAGCAGAAGTAGTTGGACCAGTGACGGGCCTAATCCACATAATATTGTTCTTGTATTACGAACCCAAAGTATTTTATTCCATAGGTATTCGGAAGGTATGATTTTTAAATTTTTACTAATCTGATTGAATCACAGAAGTAATAGTAATTAGTATTATAGTCGATAAGAGATTATCAATTTTTTTTACCAAATATCACCATATAAGATTATATTTCTAAACATATACAAGGTTAGTAAAAAGTAAGGAAATCCTCAAAAATCTCAGCGGAAAGTATTTTATAAAAGTCTCGTCATTTTTCATGAAGCATCCGATGGTAACCTTGACCTTGACGTCAAGGTTCAAGGTCATATCAAGATCAAGTCGGTTTTTTAAAATGCGACCCTCTTTTCGACCCTGGAAATGGAAAAATCGGAAAATTATGCATCCGAATATGACATTGACCGTGATATCAAGGTCAAATGTTGATATTTACTGTAATTCTTTATTTTTAACTAAGGAATCAGAGGGAGTGACAATCTTTGAGCAGATACCTGAATGGTACTCCTCAATAACCTTGATCTAGAGGTCAAGTTGAAAGGACATGTCAAGGTCATATCAGTTTTTGGAGTAGCGATCCCTTATTTCGATGCTAGAAATAAGAGCGTCGAATTCTACATGTTATTATGATCTTAAACGTGACCTTAAGGTCAATGGTCAAGGTCAGGTAGAGGTCAAGAGATTATTCCGGCTGTTATTTTTTATTTTCGACGATGGAATAGAAGGGACTTACAATTTTTTGGTGGCCACAAGATCAAGATCATTAAGGAGTACCATCAGGTATCTACTGCAAAACTGTCACTCCCTCTAATTGCGTAGTTAAAAATAGAAAATTACAGTAAAAATCTACATTTGACCTTGAATTGACCTTGACCATTGACCTTGAGGTCACAGTCAGTCATATTCGCATCTTTCCATTTCTGGAGTCGAAAAAGAGGGTCACCATTTAAAAATACCGACTTGATCTTGATATAACCTTGAACCTTGACCTTGACGGTTGAAGGTTACCATCGGATGCACCGTGAAAAATGCTGGCACCTTTGTCTTCACCATTTATCCCAAAAATGCTTTCCCACTGAGATTTTTGGAGGTTTTTATTATACTTTTGACTAACCCTATATAAGGATATACCTTGTTTTATATAGGGTGATTCAGAATATCCAAAAACAAATTTTTGAATGTGCAGGGAGCTCTTTACAAATACAATTTTGTAAAAAATAAAATCATAAAGGGCGTTTTGAAAATTATTGTAAAATACACTTATGCACTGCTCTGGAAACTGATCCACTGTAAAACCTGAACTTGCACAAGACAAAGCATGTAGTCGGTGATCGGCACGACAACCAGCACAGCTGTAAAGTGAAATAAATAATGAATGGACAAAAAATCGAAATAATTTCTTTCCTGAGAAATAAATAAAATTTTATAACACCTATTTTATAACACAAATTTAACTGTTTTTGCGGCTGTTGTTATTAATTAATAAAATTAATTTGTGGTTTTAATTAATAAAATAATTTGACATACCTGATGTTACAACAACTCTTCAACAAATTTTGTCCACGGACATGTAAACACATTTGGGCCTGTTGTACCCAGTTTCTACGAACAAATGGTTCACCATAGCACAAATGTTGTCTTACTTCACCATAACACAAATGTTGTCTTGCTTCACCAAAAATTAAAACCATCAACTCCGAGTTGCAATACACGTAAGCCATTTTTGACGCTTGAAAAAGTAATGTAAACACTATCGCAAAAACGTTAATACTAAAATCAGATATCAGTATTCGGAATCGCCTGGAGTCACCTGGAGTGAGAGCAAATTGCGTACACAGCACAACACGGATGACGTTAGAGGCTATAGTGGATGTAAGGGTTTTAAATAAAACAATTTCAATAATTCTTTTCACGGAAACTATAAGGATTTAAAAAAAATTTTTTTACAATATTGACCACTTTTCATGACGCATCTATTCCTACATTTTTTTGGATAAGTTTTGAATCACCCTGTATAGGATGTAATTTTGAATGGGGGTCATAATTATACGGACGTTATTTTTGATCTTCAGTTTGCTATAACCAGAAAATAATAATTAATGACTTAAGGCCTTTTTTTAATCATTTTTTGTTGCCATTCCTGTTCCCATTTTCTAGATTCTTGATTTGTCCTTTCAGTTTGTAGTAGAACAGATTACTGATAAATGGATTGTAGCGGGAATGAGAAGAGAACACCAACAGAAAAAATGTGTTGGTTTCCTTTGTCTAAAAGAAAACCAGAGATATTCTTGTTATCAGATTATCCAAAAAACAAAATTTTGTTCTCAAAATAAGTAAAAGAAAATATTTGAAAAAATTCTTGTATCCACAGTAAAAGTTCATTTCTAAATTAACTAATTAATTAATATTCTACCGCCTTCCAATTTCCAATACATTGAAAAACGCCCTCTGTATTACAGAACTGCAGCCTTATAAATATGCCGGATACCCACAACTTATAAAAACAATCAGAATCGAAACAGACGACGACCAATTATTCTCTAAGAACGCACCACTATTATCGGCTGCCTGCGAGTTAGCTTACCACACCGTTCATTGTTCTGCACTGAACGCAGAAGAACTGAGAAGAGAAAATGGACTAGAAGTAAGTTCAAATGGCGTCGTACTTCTCTAGTTAATTCACGCTGCCTTTTTCACTAGGTTTTACTTGAGGCCTACACAAGATGCGTGAATGTTCTGAATAACTCTTCCAAATCCACCGAAACGCCCGTGCAGGTTTGCATGCATGTGACGAGATGTTTTAGTGTCGCTGCACAGTTCTCGGGCTGCAGGGAACGGATGGTGGACCTGAAGCAACTTGTAAAGGACTTATGTCGGATACTTTACTTTAAAGTAAGTACAGAAAAACCTTTGTTTACTTACTACTTACGGAATAGCAGATACTTCTAAATAACGGACAATTTTGCTTTCACAGGATTTTGCATTGAGGTAAATAAATAGGAATTAACAATTTTATTTCAGCATTTAACAAAACTGTGCTCAGTTGCGACGGAGTGTGTCACGGCATTGTCTGTAGATTCGATCCTCCAACTAGAACTTCTAAAGGCTGGCGCCCTCTGGCATTTGCTTCTGTATATGTTCCAATATGACTACACCTTAGACGAAGGTGGTGTAGAGAGAACGGAGGAGGCGAATCAGCAGGAAATAAGCAATAGGTTGGCCAAGGAATCCGTGAAAGGATGTGCAGCTCTAGGGGGGTATATTTCTGGAGAAAATGCGCCTTCGTATAATAATTTAACCAGGGGCATCTTGGAGGTGTTACTGACACCTTATTTAGCGGATCAGCTGGGAAAAGATAATCCAGAGGAAGTAAGTGTTTTTTGAAATTAATACAATGGAAATTTCCTTAATTTTTTATTCTTTTGTATATTCACATATTCACATTTTACATTGCATTAAAAGTTACTAATACTATATCATATCCTTTTAGATATTAAAAGTATTGAACAGCAATAGTGAAACTCCTTATTTGGTGTGGGATAATAGTACTAGGGCTGAACTAATAGACTTCTTGGAAACGCAGAGAAGCGGTAGGGATGAAATCGACGTTAATGTGGCGAACGATTTTAAGTATTCAGCACACTCTGGAGAATTAAGGATAGGTGGTATATTCATCAGAATTTATAATCAGCAGCCGACGTACCCCATTCAAGTAAGTTTAAGATTTGTGCGATGCAACTATTGTTATTTTTACGATTACTCTTATAACTTTAATATTCACATAATTACGATTAATATAAAAATGGTAGAAATTTTCATCCCTAACTATTAGTATGTTCGGATATAAAAACTATGCAAAATAAAACAAACAATACTATAATTTTTTTAAAGCATACTTTCTTATTTTGTTTAATGCAATGAAAATTCATTTCAAGCATAATATACAATAAAACTTCTTGGTACAGTCTAGGCAAATTTTCATCTTCCTCAATTGCAGCTTGAATTTTCTTTAATATTACAAGTTCATTTTTAAAGTAAGATCTCTGAAGATTTCTACATACCTCATTTAAATGTCTTCAAAATTTAAAAAAATGTGTCACATGTTCTGTTTCATTTTAACATATGATTTATACTTCTCATAGACACTTTTGTTAAGAACTGCACATTTCCACGGCATCACTTACCGACATATCTGCATTGATCCGCCTCAGCTGAAAACTGAGAGTGCGGAATTTCGAGAAGTCAAACCATACAGCCTCAGTCGTTTTTCTATTTGTGCATGACAAGCAAAGGTAGAATAGAATGTTCCAAATGCATTCTCAAGCTGAAAGTGAGTGGCACAATATAATTTCCACATAGGGAATATACAAAATTATTTTATTTATTATTATTTTATTGTATTAAGAAATAGTAAATTTGCGGTTTGATTTATTATGGCTACTGTCTACTACTTTGACACTGGAGTACAGAATTTGCAGAATTTAAATATGATGCTACTTCGGGCGTATGTCGAATTTTATGGGCTTAAAATTAAGTAAAAAATACACAGATTAAAAGCCTAAATTTGTGTATATGTAGAGGTCGAGCGTCATATTGTTTATAATAAAAGAAAAAAGAATAATTGCTCTTTTTTCAGTTTTTTCGCTTATATCTCCGAAAATAAGCCTCTAATCGACATGAAGTATACTTATCGATTTTGTTCCTGAGGAAATTTGCTACAAGGATAGGCTTTTGCGAAAGCTCGCAAAATTTTTTTTACATTGCTAAATTAGCGGTGAAAAAAAAATGTACAAAATTCTCTGCATAAATAAAAATAACGAATTTGGCTGAAATTGGATGAAACTTCAGAAAAAACTGTTGGGCTGCTCAATAAATACCCGCAATCCGGACCCCCAATTTCAAATTGGCGGCCTATTACAAAATTATAATGTCGAAAACGTGAGCGCGTATGTCTTTTAATAAACTTTAATTTTTTTTTTTAGTTTTTTTGCCAATATCTTAGGAACCGTTTGAACTACAGGACTGAGCTTTTGTACACACATTACCACTACTTTTTCGCTACGGATTCCGGCCCCCCTTACTTTTACGCCACTGGAAAAATTAACATTTGACAGCAAATTCTAAAACGCCAATGAATTTTACCCAAAAAAAGTTATCTTAGTTCATTGCTCTAAAGTCAACCATTTTCAAGAAAAATGACTATGAACAAAAACAAACATTTTGCTAATGTTTCGAAAATCTTTTGTAATTCAAAAAATTGTTAGTAATAATTAACAATTTTAACGAAATTTAACATTACCATACCTTAAAATCTCCACTATTGGCACGTCCAATGAATTCAAAAAGGGTGCGAAAAAAGTTGCTATTAATAGTGGTAATATGTGTACAAAAGCTCAGTCTTGTAGTTCAAATGGTTCCTAAGATACTGGCAAAAAACTTAAAAAAAAAATTAAAGTTTTGACACCATGTATCTCGAAAACGAAAGCCCGTAGAGAAAAATGTAAGACGAAAACTATGTTTCTTTTTTCAAGAAGAATTTACAGTTTTCCGATGCGACACTTATTTAGGAACACCCTGTATACGTATATTAATATATTTACTGGTAACTCCTGATATGTAGATAAAAGTTTACATATGTTTTTCAAATTGGTGTATCCTGGATTTTTTCCAACACTTTGCATTTTTTCTTTTATCGTACTACTGATGGCATATATTAGTGTCATTGTATGTACATATTTTTTTGTACATCGTCCATTATATCAAATTATTCATTTAGAGAGATAGTTCATGTGATTCCAATTTACGGAATTATGGAACTTGAGGTTCTCTAGTTTGTTTCATGGAATATTGCTTGAAAGAAAGGTGTCTGTAAGTTCATAGAAAAATATAGAGTCTTCAAAGCTGGATGAGACATGGCTCTTCAAATGTCTTGTCACTTCAGTTTTGTCATAACAATTTATAATGCGTTCACACACAGTACAAAACAGGTAATTTCCTTTAATACGTATGTCCCTGTAACCTTCGAGATCACTGTCAAACATTTGAAATAATTCCCGTCTATTTCTTATCTCTATTGCCATTTTTTTCATTTTTCCCCCCAACTAATAGTTGTTAATGTAAATTATATAACTATTTATAAATAGTTATTTGAATACACATGGCGAATGTAATTTATATAAGTAATTTCTGTGAATTCTGTAAATAACTGAACAGTTCAAAATGTGAGTCACCTGTAGAGGCCCCCGTGCACGACTCTGCACGTGCACTAAGCCTAATTATAACCACTGAGTGTGATTAAGCAAAAAAAAAACTAATAAACCTCCAATTACGATTAAACAATCGTGACTGTTGTATAACTAACTTTTATTCTAAAATGTGTCCAATAATATTGCAGAATCCGAAGAATTTCACCATAGATCTGTTAAACTTCCTCAAAGAGCAATCCGAATACCTTCTAAACTTAGTGAACATAGCTTATTCCGTGACAATAGAAGATAGACTAAAAAATTCTGTGATGGCCTTAGACGCCCTAACCAATGTGATAAGGAATAATACAGGTGTCGAAATGCAGTGCATCGGACATTTCACACTTCTGTTCAGTTTGCTAAACGTTAGCCACATCCCCATACAAAAAGGAGCACTAAGTGTCATCTCGGTGGTGACGAGAAACAATGAATGTATCAATGACATAGCGGCCAGCGATGTGCTGGGTTATCTTTTACTGGTTTTGTACACCATCCAGGATTCCCAACCGCAGATATTAGATACCCTGTATGCGTTAATGGCTACCACGAAGATTGTTAAGGAAGCCCTGAATAAGGGCGCTGTTATATATCTATTGGATTTGTTCTGTAATTCGACCAGCCAAAATGTGAGGCAGACTTGTGCCGAGCTATTGGCACGTATGAGTTTGGATAAGTTGGTAGGGCCCAAAGTTAGGTTGGCCCTGGGCGTATTCCTTCCTCCGATATTCGCCGATGCTATGAGAGACAGTCCAGAGACTTCCGTTATGATGTTTGAGTCGGCTCACGAGCATCCCGAACTCATTTGGGATCAGGAGGCCAAGGACAGGGTCTGCACGGTTGTGGCTAGGTTAAGACGAGAGTGAGTCGTTAATTTTTAATTATTTTAAATATTATTAACCGCACAATTCATCACTATTGGCCGTTAAGTTTACTAAACTTAAATGAAATTTTTTTATAGAATTATCATTTGTTTATAAAATTGTTAAAACATAAATAAATTAAAAATTTTTTTATCAAACTAAAGAACAACTAGTTATATAATTTTTTATACGGGGTTCTTCACGGTAAGTAGTCTATTAAATGTTTCAGAGGGACCAAAGACAATATGACTCTGAAATTTTGTTTACGGGGGTTATTATTCTCTTCAATGAAAATAATGCCATCAACGTAGCACTTCCTGTTATATCGGAAGTAGCTGTCAACTTAGTTATTTTAAATAGAACACCCTATATATTATTGCATTATCGATAAGAGAAATTAAATATAAGACAAAAATGTTAAAGCTTCTCTGTACCTAAACCTAACCGTTTTCGAGAAATCGTCATTTTACAAAAAATTTGACCGCAGCAAGCATTTCGAAAATTCCTTATATCTTTCTTTGTTTGTAGGGGTTACAGTTTCAATTTTCTCAAAACGGTTAGATTTAGGTACAGGGAAGCTTTAACATTTCTGACTTATTTTTAATTTACCTTGTCGATAATGAAATAATATAAAGGGGGTTCCATTTAAAATAACAAAGTTGACAGCTACTTCCGGTATAACTGGAAGTACTACGTTGATGGCATTACTTTTATTGAAGAGAACATATCTGATAACCCCCGTAAACAAAATTTCAGTCATATTGTCTCTGGTTCCTCTGAAACGTCTAATAGGCCACTTACCGTGAAGAACCCTATATAAAATATATAAAAATATGAAGGGGTTGTATGTTACATTAAAAAAAAACTTACTTTTTTGCAAGATCTATTTAGTAAATGCAATATTTTATAAATTTCAATAATTTCTAATTAAATGAATTGGGAGATCATTTATCGGGACTTTACAAAAGTGGGTCTGATTATGTCCAGACCAGGCCTTATCTGGCTGGGTCACCTTATTAAGTAAGAGACTGTGTTTTAGGCATCAAGCAGCTCAAAGCTTAAATCCTGGTATTAATTGGAAAATGCCCGACACTAACGGCGTCACTACCATCGCGTCTCCCAATGAAATTGTTGTAGCCGGGGTATATCTTCGAATATTCATAGCAAATCCTGGATGGACCTTGAGGAAACCCAAGGAGTTCCTTTCGGAACTCATGGAGACTTGTCTCACCTTAATGACCAAAGAGAAGCCAAACGTAAGTAATCCTTTAACAGCCCCTTCCAATTTAATAAATGTTACATAAGTCGCCTTGGTTGCAATAGAACAGTGATTCTCAACTTATTGAATTTACGCCTCCTCTTAGACCATGTTTTAAAAAGGACGATAAGCAGTTTGTCAAAAACTTTTTATTGTTCAGAGCTGCACCAGAATACAATTGCAAATGTATACAACAATATTAACTAATTACAAGATTGTTTTTATGGTTACGATAATGTCTGTGAAGGTTAGTTTGAAAACTTGTATTTTTAGATCGATATGTTGGAGTTGAGCACGACTGCTTTGTGTGCCCTCCTCCAAGCGCAACCCGCTCTGTTGGATCTAATCCCTTCGATGGGACACATACCTCGACTGTGTAGACAGATGGGATCCAATGTTCGTCAAGTAGCAGTTCCTAAATCGGCAATTTGTATATTAAATTCTCTCTCTATGAGCAATGTAAGTGCTTAATTGGCACCATTCCAGTTTCACCAAAATATACACTTTTCAGATATGCGTGACAGCCATCGCTCAGACGGACTGCATGCACTCGCTGAAACAGGCCATGCAGGTTCGCAAGGATATGGTAGCTGTCGCCTGTGAAGCTTTAAATCGATTATTCTCGAATAATCAAGACCAGCTTGTCAAACAGGCGCTCGACGTTGATTTTGTGCAATTCCTACTGAATCTTCTAGAGGGTAGGTTGGAACTAATCGAGAACCCTGCCATGACTAAGGCGCAGATCGTGAAGGCTCTGAAGTCCATGACTCGTAGTCTCCTTTATGGCGACAAGGTGACTTCCATACTGGATAAAAGTACTGTGTGGTCGGAGTATAAGGATCAGAAGCACGACTTGTTTATATCTAGTACAAACATCTCAGGATACCTTACAGGTTAGTGATAATGAGACTGTTTATTATCGTCAGGGTTGCTACATGTATAGTTTTTCAGTTTTCCTGATTTTTCCCTGTTTTCCAGTGAAAAAAATGTGTTCTTTTCTCAATTTTTTACAGGCGATGAGAGAAATAGTGCTGCACTGTTTGCTTTTCAAATAATGGAAATCACTTTATTTAAAAAGAAAATAGACCACAATTGGCGCAAACTTGATGTATCGCATTACAAAGTTGAACTTAGTCCTCCTACAACACGTTTCTTACCATCAAAACAGTATTAAAAGAATTAGTGAAGTTAAACCTTAAATTGTCCTAAATTTATTAAAAAACAATATGATAAATATTAAAAGTTGGTCCTTTTTTAGATGTGGCTCAAAAAAAAATCAAGAAAATTACTGTATTTCCCTGGCATTTCCCTAGTTTCATTACAAAATTTCCCGACTTCCCAGTATTCTCAGCGTTTTATACCTGTAGCAGTCCTGACATTTGTTTATCTTACCGGCATGTTTCTTGAGGTATTAAAAATCTTACTTTAATAGCTGGGACACCTACCACTGCCGGGTATTTAACTCAGGGGCCCAGTGCCAAGGTAAATCTAGCACCACCTCCAGTGGATAAAGAAGATCCTCTAATGAGGTCCGATGGCCTTTGATTTACTATTCAACCATGATTATGGTTACATTTAAGTGTGATAAAAAAACTTGCGCACCAGACTTACTAAGTGATCGTTTAGTGAATGAACACATTCCTAAGTTCTTTCAAGCAATAGACTTTTATAATTACGGTGTGTCTTAATGTAAAGAATGTATAAAAAGGATGTATATTAATGTTAATTTAAGAATAAATAAGGATACTTTGTATGCTTTGTCATGGATATTCTTGATGCTTTATTTACAGATATATATTTTTTATCATAATTAGATTAATAATTATAATTAATTACTTTGTTTCCTAATACATTTTAGAGTTTGTACAATAAAATAAAGACTTTTTAAAATCATGCTTTTCAGTTGAAAATATACCCGATGTAATAGTTGAAAATGATTATGAATTTGAAGTTAAATATCTATAAGAAATATTTCGCTTAGTGATGGGAGATCTCAAATGAAAAATCGAGCGTTATTTCATTCTTAAAAGTTCTCATTGTTTTCGAATAACTTCTGAAAGTCCTTGAATAGTTTTAGTTCTTGCGTTGACTGAAATATTTTAATCAACGGTTCTTGATAGTTGCCAGACTAACTGGCAAATATCGTATGAAATGTGAGTTTTCGAGTGCAGAAAATATTCAAATGAATTTAATCGTCTAACCTTTCGTCCAACACTCGGTTCTCAGATAATCATTCGATTCTTATTCGAGGACCAAGTTCTCGAGTTCTGCCCATCACTATTTGAAATACATCTTTCCAAAAATTAATATTTTTCATACAATGAAGTGGAACACTAACTTGTGTCGATTGACCAATCACCTGCATTAAATAGTTCCAAAGTTTCATACCGCCATCTATCAGAACGTTTTACCAGTGAGCCAATTGTAAGAGCCTCATTCAATAGTGAATTAATTGAACGTTTAGTGTATAGATGGCGTCGCCTCCACACTTGGTCACTTTGGTTAATTCACTTTCAGTAGAGTTCTGAACAAGTTCGTCTTTTTTAAATAAGTGAACAAACCAAAATCAGTTCGCCCCTTTACTAGAGATGGGCTAAACTGTTCTTTTTGCGGAGCAGTGACACCTGCTACTGCTCCGGCAACAGAGCAGTGACAAATAGCTGCGATTTTTCGGAACAGCTCCTGGTAGCGCGCGCATACATTCCTACCGTGATATGTTCCCTTATTTTCGCGTCAAAGTTCATAAATCGACACTTGTCGTGCTTAATAGCGGCTAGCGTTAGGGAATAGGGATACTTTCATCATGCGCTGTTTTTCAAGCATGTGCCAACTTTCGTAGATTTAGCTCAATTTGTTATTTCGCTTTTGCATTATTTATTTGAATTTGATATAGCGTTATCTGTTATTTTGTCCTAAGTTACTACTGATAAACTTTTATTACAAATAAAATTGGACATGGATAAACGAAGAAAATCTTTCCTGTGGAATTTATTTTTACTAACGCATGAAAGTAAAGCTTGTTGTAATATATGCAAGCAAAATATTTGTTATAAATCTTCAATCACCAATTTAAAAAGACACATAGAACAACGACATCCTACAGTGAGTACAGTGCCACATATTCAAAATTTTTCCGCGAGTGCAACAAAAACAAATGAAGAACAGTCGCATGTTTTTTGCTTAGTCCAAGTTTTAAGTGATTTTGTAAACAAAAACTTTTAAAATATTTGTAGAGCAGCAACCAGCAATACACGCCTTGCTCTAGTCGCTGAAATACAATGTCTTTAAATCAAACGCGACTGTATTATATGTTTAGTGTGTGACACTGCGACTAATTCAAAATTCAAGCACAGTTCGCAACGGCTGAGCGAGAATCTGCTCTGCTGTGGCCGGCACGCCTGAGCTATGTCTCTGGCGCTAGTAAATTGCTCTTTGCAGTGAATGCTCCGAAAAATCACTGCTTCTTTTGTCGCAGCGGAACAGTCAGCTCCAGTGACAACTGCGGAACAGTGCCAAAGTAGCAGACAGTGAAAGAGCAACACATCTCTACCCTTTACCGATTTAACCTAACCTAATGTAGTGGTTAGTTAGTGCACAAGATAATCGAACAAAACATAACCTACAAATAATAATAATCATAAATCTAAATAATAAAAATAAGCCGTTGATAATGATATGGATTCATCCGAAGATATATTGATTGTAAGTATGTTGGCAGTATGATTGACAACAACAACCTATAATTGAACTGAAATTGAACAGACGTCAAAATTTAAAATGGAGCAGTTGTGTGTTTTGACTGTTTTGTTTAACGGTTAAACCCAAGGATTTTATACTTGTATAAAATCCTTGGGTTAAACCTAAAGTTAGTTCAAATCATGGTCACTTCTAATTTGGTCAATTTGACTAAACTGAACTAACCAAGTGGTATTGAAACACATTAGTTGTATTCTTTTCTGTTTCAGATTAGTTATTCTCAGTTTTAAGGTGGTTTTAAGCAAATACTTTAGTAAAATTAAGTAAGTAGCTTAGTTATTCTCAGTTGAAATTGGTTAAAAGAATACAACTATTGAAACGTGACAACTGCACTGAACCGACAGAAAAGAGAAGGCTTTTTGGAACTTTCGGCTTTCCATTCCATTGTTTTCATTTTCCAATTTTTAGATGTTCTATGGAGAGCTGGAGATGGTCTGTTTTAATTTTTTTTTCAAGTATAGATTTTAAGTTTTATGAAAATATTTAAGATTTGTTTACATAGATAAAATGGCCAATTTACAAGGTGGGAAAGTTGATATTTCCTTGATACAAACATCAGCTAGGAACAATTTAATTAATTTATTGGAAAAATGTCCCGGGAAAAAGGCAATTGTCTGGGATAATAATTTGGCCGGTCCAGTAGGATTGGTAGCCCAATATACAATTTTAAGGGAGCATATGGTAATGAAGATGTACCCCTTACGACCCACCTCTTTGCCTGAAACGGATGTTGATCATGTCATATTTATATCTCGACCTAAGCTACATTTGATGGATTATATAGGTAGGTAGTCATATACACTAGTTATATGTGAATATTAATGTAATCAATTTTGTAGCTCAAAATGTACGTATGGATATTAAAACTAAAAGTGGTTCTAAAAAGCAGTATCACCTTTTCTTTGTTCCAAAAAAAAGTTTGTTATGTATGGAGCGACTTAAACATAACGGGGTCTTTGGAAGTGTCTTTCTGATAGAAGAATTTAAATGCCAGCTTTACCCATTTGATTCTGATGTCATGTCGATGGAAATTTCAGAAGTATTTAGGTATTTATCTAATTCAGCAAAAATTGTCACGAGTTTTAATACAAAAAATAAATAATTTTAGGGAGTATACTATAGAGAATGATCCAACGTACTTGTACCAAACGGCCCAAGCCATAATATACATTCAGAAATTATATGGACCTATTCCAAGAGTTTGGGGCAAAGGTACTGCCGCAAAACAAATATGGGATCTTGTTGTGAGATTACAAAGAGAAAAGAATAATATGGAGGAGCCTAAATCTAACCAACAGTCTTGTATAGATCAGATAATACTTATTGATAGATCTGTAGATTTAATTACTCCATTGGCTACTCAGCTTACTTATGAGGGTTTGTACTGTATAGAGTTGTTTTAAAATATTTAATATAATTTAATTTGTATAGGGTTAATAGATGAAATATTTGGAATTAACTGTTCAACTGCAAGCTTCCCAATAGACAATTTCTTAACTAGTGAAGAAAGAACCTCAGAATCTCTTTCCGAAGATAAAAAACAGGTCATTTTAAATTTTGCAGACAAATTGTTTGCCGACATTAGGGACAAAAATTTTAATGCGGTTAGTTTCTTTTAAGGAATATTGTACAAATTGCAATATTTAATATTTTTTAGGTTGGAGCATATCTGTCTAAACAAGCAAAAGCCATTAGTGCACAATTGGAAAATACCCAGGAGAAATCCGTTCAAGAAATGAAATTGTATGTTCAAAGACTGCCTCAAATCTTGGCAAAGAAAAAGCAGCTCGCTACTCACACTGCTATCGCAGAATGCATTAAAGAAGTGACTGATAGTTATGATTTTCTTGATACACTCCAAGTAAGTGAATTAATTTAACATTAGAGCCAAGATTGCCTCCATATACAGATTTATCGCATTAGAAAAGCGCACATTAATGTATTGTATACTTCATTCCATATATTTTTTTCTTAAGATTTTTGTCATGGTATTTATTCTCTGTAAGAGGTATCATATAATACAATTTGCACCTCTGATATGATGATTGTGTATAAACAATATACAGGGTGGTCCCGAGGTAATGGGCCAAAATTCATCGGTAGATTCCCCAAGTAAAAATATTGCGATTTAGCCGAACTTACCTTTGTCCAAAAGTTGATATTTGAGATACAGGGTGTTAAATGTAAAATATTATTTCAGTTTTCTTTAATTTATTCCTTAACAAATGCAAATATCCTCACAAAATTTTGAGGATTGGAGTTCTTTGAGTAGAGGAATTGAAATCTGTTCACATTTTGGTTAAAGTTCATAGAGGGCGCTAGCTGCAGTAGATTGAATGTGTTAAAAATGACATAACTTTTTTGTACTTTAAGGTATTTCATCTTTGGTAACAAATTCTTATTTTTCAACTTTTTTTACACAAAAAAGGTATACTTTATGAAAGTAGCTATCTTGCACCGTTTTCGAGATATTTGGCTTTGAAACTTCCAATGTTGTTGTATTAAATTACAATTAAGTAGGTACCTACAGGTATTATTAATTTAGCAGTAAAGTTTCTTAAGTAGGATTTGGACGAAAATCAAATAATTGACATCTTCCACTTGTCTTATTGCTGTCATTTGTATGCTAATTTCTATTAAGTATTATTCATATCTAATTAAAATTACAAGTTAGCTTACACATTAAATTGTATACTCGTATACATAAATGTGAAATAGAATGCTTCGTTTTTGGAGTTACGTGAAATCAGTTGTTTATGGAGAAACCATAAACACTTGAGAAGAACTTTAGTAGCAGGTTTTATATGCTGCAAAGTCATTTCGCATTAAGGATTTATACTTTAAAATAAGACAATCTTTTATTAAACGTGTTGATAAATGTATTGAAGTTAGAGGTGGACATTTTGAGCAATTATTGTCAAAAAGGCATATTTTTTAGTAATGTTTACTATTTTACTGTTCATTACAATTTTTAATTCTAAATAAATCCTTGTTTTTGATATTTCTAAATTATTTTAATTATTTCAACTATTAGCATTGGAAGTTTCAAAGTCAAATATCTCGAAATTGTGCGAGACAGCTACTTTCATAAAGTTCATCTTTTTTGTGTAAAAAAAGTTGGAAAATAAGAATTTGATACCAAAGATCACATACCTTAAAGTACAAAAAAGTTATGTCGTTTCCAACACCTTCAATCTACGGCAGCCGGTGCCCTCTATGAACTATAACCAAAATGTTAACAAATTTCAATTCCTCTATCCAAAGAACCCCAAACCCCAAAATTTTATGTAGATATTTGCATTTATTAAGAAATAAATCCAAATAAACTAAAATAATATTTTACATTTAACACCCTGTATCTCTTTAACTATCAACTTTTGTACTAAGGTAAGTTTGGTTAAATCGCAATATTTTTGCTTCGGGAATCTACCCATGAATTTTGGCCCATTACCTCGGGACCACCCTGTATAATACATGCTCTATTCTCTCAATTGAAAGTAAACGAATGAAAGAAGGCATGTTCATTTATGTCAGGTTTATTTTCGCTTAAAATATAGTCAGCTGTCTATCTCTGATAATTCTGGATAATTAATTGCGATATTAATCGAGGACGAGGTATGCTTCAGTATAGTAGGTGTCTTCATATCTTTTAGCAGTAATCAACCTAGACCTCCAAATTCTTTTGTCTGCGAGTGGTAACTATTTCATGGTCCGAGAGACCAGTATTTGCAGGCCATACCTCTTTCTTGGTTCTCTTAAAACTAACATAGGTTTTACTTGAATAGTTTGACATTGGCAGTTGTTTAATTGTGTTGTGTGCCATATCTCTTTCTTCTCGCCGAGAGCTGTGTAAAACATTAAATATGTATGAAATATGAACAGCGAAATAATGAATTTTTTGTTGTTAAGTGAAAATTGTTTCTGTTTTGAGTGTACTGAGAGAGACCGATGCTCCTCAAATAATAATGTCTCTTTGATTGAGCGATCAAAGTAAAAGTAAAAGTGGCAATACTGCAGTAGGTCTAAACATCAGTGCGTAGAATGATTGTTGTCCAATAATACGGTAAATATTTCCATAATTACTTTGCGACTGAGTCCAAAAAAGTATATATTTATTTCACAAAATATTCATCTGAAAATGTACATACCTATATCGTTGGAAAATTTGTAGAATTTAAGCACATAAGCTGCATCTTAGACGAAGACTAAAATGCTTTTAGGAATTGTCAATTTAGTTCACTTTAAGAAATCTGTGCCTCCTTACCACTGCCAAAGAAAAATTTGTTAAATTTTAGGCAGAACAAGAATTTTTAAACTGCATAGAAGTTGACAAACCAAGTCTGTACATTGAAGAAATGATAGCTCAAAATAAGCCATTGATCAAGGTGTTGAGACTGATGTGTCTACAATGCATTGCTAGTTCTGGTTTGAAACCAAAAGTGTTGGAAAGTTATAAACGAGAATTAGTCCAGGTATTATTTGTGTACATACTTATTAGGAATTTGTTCATCTTATTTTTTTCGTTAAGGTTTATGGTTTAGAAGTCCTATTAGCCATCACCAAGTTAGAAAAAGTTGGTTTGCTAAAGCTCCAGTCAAGTGCAAGACAGTACACTGTACTTAGAAAAGCCTTAAGGTTAACTATGGAAGACACATCAGAAGTTAATCCAACTGATATCAGTTATGTGCACAGTATATATGCACCACTTAGTATCAGATTGGCGGAACAAGTGACAAAGAACGGTGGATTGAAGCAGCTTCAAGACGTTCTTGGGCTCTTACCAGGTAGGTACTAATCTTGTAATGTCTAAATGTAATTATTTTTAGAAATTGATAAGTGGCAAAAAATCATTTATCATGTTTTGATTATCGTTTAATGTCAGATTTTTTTTTTCAATTTGCTTTAGGGCCTACATTAGATGAATCTCCTTCGGTATCTACAAACCTAATAAATAATACCGATAGTCCAACAGTGGTACTTGTGTTTTTCATTGGTGGTTGCACATTTGCAGAGGTATATTCCGTTGACATCAGTTTATTTTGTCATTTTTTTTTTTTGTAATTTCGTTTCCAGATTTCTGCTCTAAGGTTTTTATCACAACAGGAAGATTCTAATGTGGAGTTTGTAATAGCTACGACAAAAATAATTAATGGGACAACTTTTTTGAAATCTATTATTGAGAATTGAAATTATGTAATATATATTATTATTATTATTTTTTACTGTGATACATTCATTTTATCATTTATATAATATACACGTATAAATATAGACTTTTATTAATTATATCATTTTCCAAATACTGAGCAATTATAGAAACGTCATTGTGCTTTATAATTTTCAAAATTGGAAAACATATACAGGTTTGGTTGAACTAAACGTGAAGGTGGTAGAAATGTATACGCCCAGTTGAAGAATGCGAGTGCAGGTAAACGAAATCTAACACAACTACACTGGGCTACCGGGTAATAAATCTCAGTTTTTGACAAGTGGTTGACAAATTGCCCAGCAGTGCAGTGCAGCAATGTGGAATTTGGTGTGATTTAGGTAATTTAAATTTTTTATAGGCACCTTCTGTTAATCATTTATATTACAATTGCAAAAGGAAGAAATAATATTTTTACAACGTTGTATTTTGGAAACCTTTTGAAACGGAATAAAACGAAATTTACCACCAATATAATAGAAATTTTGTATACATTATATATAAATTATTATAATTTTTTACCTTTTTTAGGGACGCCTATGAAAGTCATTAAATTTTATTGCCAGGCGTTTTTTTGCATGTTCAACTGACTTCGGAAAGACTATACCTTTCTACATAGGTACCTAATTCTTTTTTATTTAAAATTATTTTAAAAATTTAATGAAAAGCACAAGTTATATTTAAAAATCGATTTTCAGCTCTTAATATACACTAATAATTCTACACGTTCGACTCGTTCAGCAAATAGGACGATTGGACGATAGTTTGGGAACTTGCTCTCGCTGCTTCTCTCTCTCTTCCTCCCTCCCTCTCTCCCTCCCTCCCTCTCTCCCTCCCTCCCTCTCTCCCTCTCTCACTCTCTCCCCTACTCTATCTCCCTCCCCCTCTATCTCTGGCCTCTCTCTCTCTTTCTCCCTCCCACCCTCCATCCCCCTCTCGACCCCTCCATCAGGAACTGTTAAGGACCCCACAGACTTCGTTCCATTCGTGCGAATAGGACTGTACGGATCAAATCGCGCGAACCAAGAAAGGCAAGGTATCTAACCGAAACAGATTTTGCACGACGGTGAAACTGTACCGCTTTTTTCTCCACACACTCACCGCGCCATTATTCCATTGCTAGAAATTGACCTCAATGATTTAGGATTGAGGGGGATTATCCCTCTTTATCCTGCCTCATCTCGTGTAGGCCTGGACAGCCTTCGTAGGTGGGCCCCTTCCGTCGTCTACCTCGACCGCAAATGCGGCCGGTGTAGGTGCTTTCAGTTCCTAGCGGGCAGCCGGCCAGAGCACACGTGTTTTGTGATAGTGTAGTGCAAGGAGCAAATTCTACCTGCCTTTATTAAGGCTACCTGGAAAGAATCCCTTTCTTTCCTTTTAATCACCGACCTAATCCCCGGCTTAAGCATAGACGCCGTCGGCATCTTTGTTACAGCACCTGTGCCGGGGTTATGCCCAGGTAAGTTTTTACTTATTTATCAGTTATTTGCATTACTTTAGAATACATTTCTTTAAAATTGCGACCCCCGACAAACAATATACCAGACAGACAAATACACCAAAAGACACGTACGCCCCCGTGAGGGGGCATCCCCACACGACTAACACTTACACACCTTCCC
>NW_019416522.1:1282156-1357228 GCF_000390285.2 Anoplophora glabripennis | reverse complement strand
CCTTAGCAAAGCGCATCCCAGGCTGCATAGCCGCACTACCCTACCCAACCATACCACACATAAACATGACACTACCCCCGGGGTTTACACAGACGAGCCGGCGAAGCAAGAAGAGCGCCAGAAGAAAGGGCCCTAGCCGGCGGGGCCCAGCCAGGACAAAAGGAGGTCCCACAAAGCGCCTACACCGGCCGCATTTGCGGTCGGGGTAGACGACGGATGGGGCCCACCTACGAAGGCTGTCCAGGCCTACACGAGATGAGGCAGGATAAAGAGGGATAATCCCCCTCGATCCCAAATCATTGAGGCCAATTTCTAGCCATAGAATAATGGCGCGGTGTAGGTGCTTTGTGGGACCTCCTTTTGTCCTGGCTGGGCCCCGCCAGCTAGGGCCCTTTCTTCGCTTGCCTGGCTCGTTCGTGCAACTCCATTCGCGCGTATTGAACGAAGTCTGTGAGGCCCTTTACAAACTTATACTGAAAAAAAAAGAAACAAAAACTGTATTTACAACGCGGCATGAGCAGATTATTATAGGACTGTTTAAAGTGCGAATCAAAACACATTTAAGCTTTATCGAATCGTCTTTGATACCACAGATTACGAAAAACTCTCCTTAACCTCTTTCTCTATGGTTGTGATGTAATAAACAAAATTTTCTATGGTAATTGGTAATAAATATAAACATAACATAACCTAAAATTGAAAGAAAAATGTCGAAACGGTTGTGCCCTTTTGAAGAAAATGTACAAGCTATTAAGAAGCAAATAGGGCACAAAGCGAAAACCCGTGATATTCGATCAACTGCATCTGAAAGAACACTACAACTATTATATAAAGGTGCTTCTAAACAATTCGAACCTCAAGAAGAATTAAAGCAGAAGACTGTGGGTCATTTCCAATGTATTCAGTGCGCTATGCATTTAACAGTTAACACCAAGTGTTTTTATTGTGAAAAATACGTTTGTAGTGGATGTTCTAACATTTGTGCTCATTGCGATGAAGAATTTTGCAGTAATTGTTCATTTGTACTCCACGATACCTGTACATCAGTCTGTTATTCTTGCTACTAACTATAGGCATCTGTATTGATTAGTGTAGTTAAAAATATGAGACTGCATGGAGACCAGTTATAAAAAACATTTTAAAAATTATGAAATGCCTTTAACTTATTAGCAAATATTGTGATTCGTTTTATTCAATAAAGTAATTTTTGTTATTTATGTATTATCAGTAATACTTTCCGAGGCTCTGGACAGATCAAAATGTTCACATTATGTATTAATCTCATTAAATTTGATAATTTATATTATCCTTGCATCTGGCATTTGAATTAGTTCAAGAATTTTGCTGCAAACAAGTTTCAAATTTCAAAATTTTTTAGTGAACTTTCTGGCTTGGATCTGTCCAAAATGAATGCAAATCGAAAACTTAATGTCAACCACATAGCATGGTAGTTTGGTGGGTTGAGTAAATAAAATGAAAAAAACATTTAATATGTAATTCCTTTACTTTGGAAGCTCGAAAACAAAACAAACACAACATATACATATAATACAAAACAATATACAAAATATTCATTTTCATAAATATTGACAAAATGCTATTTATCGATTTAATTCAATATACTTTGAAATTCTAAAATATACAAATGATTACATACACATCATTTAAAATCTTATAGTAAATGGGTTTAAAATTTCATAATTACATTACGGTTATTGTATACATTATAAAAACTCTGCAGTTTCAATAAAAATGCTGTTTTAAGCTATTACCTATTACATAATATAAAATGTTTAAATAATAATATCCTACGCAGTCTTGAAAACGTAATAATAACACGCTTAACAAAAATATCTAAAATGGTGGACCAACTAGAAGATGCACTTTAAATAATTATTGTAATACTGAGCAATAGAATTATAAAACAATGCACCACAGATTATTACAAACCTTTCTTCAAGATTTAGATTACTTCCGCCTACAAATCTCCTAAAAAAAAATAATAGCTGTCTGTCAAATGCAGAATGCTTAAAGGAAACAAATTTGCGTGGATTAACTTCAGCATATGATGTAGTGCAGGTACAACTATTTTAAATTTCAGTGGATAACAATATTTTATATATTTATTGTAATTCTTCAGATTTCATCATTTTGAAGGTTTTCATGAATTTTGCTTAGTGTACGAAACACATAAAACTTTTTTAGATCTATTCAGTTCAGAAACTGTAATACACAAAATTTTATGAAAATCTTCAGTCGAGCAACTTGTAGAGAATGATCACTATCAATACTAAGACTCTAAAATTTTCTATTTCTGTATTGTTGGACTTGTTCGTAATTTTGTAATGTTAAAAAACTGACAGCTGTAATAAATTTAAGCCAAGTATATGATGGTTTTTAGGTCCGAATTCTTGGCACATACACCGATTGACGTGAAATTTTAACAGAAAGTAGAAAATTGCTCAAGAAACAAAAGTTACATAGTGCCGATGTGTGCTTTCACCCTGGGGGTGAATGCCACTCCTTCTCGGGGGTGGCAATGAAGGCACCCATTTTAATCACAAAAATCAATAGAGGGATGAATTCTAAGTAAAAAATGCTCTATAACGTTTTTTCCAAAAATTAATATTTTGCGAGTTATTTGCGATTGAAAATGTTGATTTTTCATCTAAAAAGTGCATGTTTTTCAACCATTTTTGATAAATAACTCGAAAACCTTGCGTTTTATCGAAAAACCCATATAAAGCAAAAATAAAGCTTTTGAAATAACGAATCGATTCATTTTTTGTTGATTACCTTAGATGTAATAATAATCGAATTATCACTCTTTAAAGGTGATTGTTTATTTTTCGGAAAGTAAAATCGAACATTTTACTGTAAAATAATGGCAAAAGAACTAATTTTTCGAAGAAAATGAATATAAACTAAAGTGCTTGTAAAGACCTTTAAAATGCTTTTTGAAAAAATTTCGTAGCTCAAAAACTCTTTAGAGTTATGATGTAAATAAAACGGTCATCTCATTTTTTTAAGAAAAAAATCAACAATAAAATCTATGGGTGAACCATAAAAATAGAAACTAAGCGTAATCCATGTACAGCCGACTTTATTTAGGTACTAATGATTGGCTTTGCAAGTTTGACCAGTATAGAATGTCTAAATTAAAAGTTTGAAATGAAAAAAATTTTGTTTATTTAAAAAAAAATCTTTTTTTTCAAAATAACTCAAAAATTAAACAAGATACGTGAAAAATTCAAGAGTTCAAAATTAAAGGTATTTTTTTTATATTTTTACTCTCTTTCAATTTTTCTGTAGAGCAAAAATTAACAGATATTAGTTTTCTAGTTTAGTGTAAGGACCACCCTTAAAACCTAAAAATCTTTCAAAACGAAGAGTTCAAGACCTTTGAACTATAAAGGTTGATTTGTAGCTCTTGCAATTCCCTGCAAATTGCTTTTTGGAGCGATGAAAAATATTAAAAATTAAAAAAGTTATTGTGAAAATCAAATTGTATTATTCAGTGAAAATTGTCGGATCGTGTAAATGGTTTAATTTTGGATAGTTTCCGAGGCGTAATACACGCACAAACACACACACGCACGTGTCCAAACAGAGGAAGACCACAGTGATGATGGTTCTTTAGATGATATAATCATCAGTAATATTATAAACAGTGATGAGTCATTCATTATAAATTTTTTTCTCATAAGGGGTGGATTTTAAGAGTTGAAATGTTGCTACAAATAATAAATTATTATTCAAAACATAAGAGAATGCTTATTCTATTGACATAACACCAGTGGCGGCCCGTGGGTTTGACTATGGGGGGAGCGCATTTTGAAAAGAGAATACGTATATGATAGGAGCTGCGACTAAAAATTTTTGAGGAATTTCAAGGTCATTGTGTTTTGCAAGTACATACCCCAAAATGAATACTGTCAGTGTGTAGGGGGTAACCATGGGCATCACTAAGATGTTTATCTAAAACGAGATCAATTTTTGCACTATAGTCTATCAATTCTAAAAATATCCCTTTGTTTACCGAGCCACTTTTTTCATTATGTTCACGAAGGGGAAGGTTACATACCACATAGTTTTAAGATATCTATAATTTTTGAAAGAAGCGATCGATTTTTCTTAACTGTTTGGTTATGACTATTTATTTGTTCTGTATAAGCACTGCTTAAACATGAAGCAATATTTACTCTTCCTAAAAGTAAAAAACTCGTCAAGTTATTTTTGTGTTTAGGAGAATTTTCATGTTTCTTAATTTTGTCCGGTAAATGTTTCAAGTCAGAAACACAACCATAGGGTCTTATCATAAATGTTTTTATCAAATTTGCGAATAAAAGCCGGCCTACTTTTGCACTTTTTCTGCACCTGAACTAAATTCAACACTGGTGTTGGACGTCTGTTATTTTTCAATTTGACTTTTTCCTCTAAACTTAAATTACTAATAACAAGTTTTTTATTTCACAAACCCTCATTTTAACCTTAAACTTATAAAATATAATTTCTTAAAAAGCGCCAAAGCAAAAACAAAACACGTATAAACACACTGCAGTGAAACGGATTACTGCCACATGGAGTCCAAAACAAAGCGCGCGAGCCTATCGTCACCTATCCCCTCCACGTGCCAATTTGTCGCATCATATGTAGAAATTTGCTTGCACGATGGACTCAGATTTTACCATCCGCGGTGGAGTGGGGATTGCGCGCGCAGTCAAACATAACTCTTTGGTACGATCATAGATGGCAGATGGGCATAAATCTGAGCTACGTTCACGGAGTACATGCACTTTATGTAATCAACCTAACATCCAAGGCATATGGAATGTATGCTATTTAGATTTTTTATTGATTTAAATAAATAAATTATTTTAAGTTCACAGTTTGAAAATATCTGGGAGGGCGGAGTCCCAGAGTCCTCCTTCACGAGCCGCCACTGCATAACACTTAAATTTATGGTTTTTATGTTTTTTGCAAGAAGGGATAGTTTTCACCCCCTAAAAACAATAAGCACACATTATGGATATGTAACTTTTGTAAAGGAGGGTAAAATGAGCTTACTTGCCAATTTTCATGAAAATCGGTGGGTGTGTCAAGAATTCGGAGGTAATACCCCATTTCTACCGTTGTATACTGGACTACATAGAAAACCACAAAAGAATATTAATTTTGTCACTTCAAATTTTAAAATATTGACTATAAATATCTTTTACACTTGATAAAACTATTAATATGCTAAATGTGTAATTTATAATAAACGTTGTACTGTTAGTGGCAAATTCTTGACATCCATTAAAATTCCTCTTTTAAAGAGGCGATATAGCGTTATTAAACTACAATGAGCAAATCGGCTAAATTACTTTTACCTCGTCGTCAGCAACTAAAAGTAAAATTACACTGTTACCAGTTATACGAACCTATCCTAACCTGCTACGTATATATACAAAAAGTAATATAGTCGGTCTACACGTTTGTAGTAAATAGATAAGATGTAAATGCACATCAAGCCACACATGAACTTTAAAATTTATACGGTCACCGCCATGGTTAAAAAATACCTTCAATCCTCACAAAAATTAAATTTACCCGTGAAAAACAAACCACACTATCAAAAATACCAAACATCCTTATAAAAAAATTGACACACTCTTTTGTAAAATTAAGGCTTCCCTGCCCAAATGAAAAAATTTTTTAGATCAATTTATGTAACTACAGAAAAAATTCATGGAAAAAAGGCCGATACAGTTCGTTCTCAATAAAAATAAAGTATAATAGCTGCTGAGAAAATAAGACATTACACTAACTATCAACTGTTTGATTTGTACTTAAATTAGAGGATGAAGTGGACTGAATATTATTACTATACATCGGAACGAAAGTGCAACTTACTGGAGTGGGGGACAAGGGAGGGGGATATGTGGAAGGAATTTCTGTGGATTTAGAGAAGTCGCTTTTTTCGGCCGAATCTTGACTTTGATCCGATTCGGGAAGCGACTCGTTTGACTTGAACAGGGTTCTGTCGATTTGGGGATATCGTATCCTTATGGCGTCCACCACATCCAACAGGTTTTTGGAGTCCATTGCCAAGACATGTGCAGCAGCTAGCATGCCCCTAAAAAAAAAAAATTGTTAATTTTCGAATGAAAAGTATTTAGTACAGAAATTTTTATGTTTAAAATATTCTATACACAGTAAGCCAATTACAATAGTTTTGAATTTCTGGAGAGGTAGACAAAAAGTAGTTTCAATGTTTTCAGCTTGATGTATAAGAAAAATTAAATGGCAATCAACATAGTTGCTGCAAATGGTTTTCACTCCCGCACAGATCTCGAAAAAGGGACTATTTAGGGCGGTAAAGGCTTTTTTCGCTTGCCGCTTGGAGGTATTTTGGTGGAATATTTTCCGCATTTTCTTAAGTAAATTTTTGTTTTCCCGGGGTTCCTCGACGAAAATGGCAAATTTTTGGGAGAGGGTTAAAACCCAATGGGAACGTCCACCGACGGACGTTTTGAGGATCGATTTAAAATACCAAAAGCTTTTTTCCGAAGACCGATCGAGGGTTGATCAGCTTTTATGCGTGAGTTTCGTTCTTTCTTCGTCGCCACGGAACGTTTTCAAAGGGTATTTTTTACTTAATAATAATAATAATAATAATAATAACACAACTTTATTTCAAAATAACAGTGCAATGTACAAAACAGTAGTGTAGTTTACACCATCAGATGAAATAGTAGTCAAAAATATAACAATAACAAAACAAAACAAAGAAAACATAGATGGATGATCAATGATACATTACTGTTAAAGCAAACATTAATTTTGTAAATATTCATTTAAACTGTATGGTTCCAAATTTAATAACATTTTGTGTATATATTTTTTGTACTGGGATAAACTCTGGGTATTTTTCACCTCTTGAGGGAGTTTATTATAGAATTTTATGCAAGTATAATGAACATTCTTCTCAGTTAATGTTAAATGATGTATGGGAAAGATTAAATTTGTATTTCTAGTATAGTAAAAGTTAGTTTGAAAACATTCCCTAAATAAATTCTTATTTTTAAAAGTGAAAAGTAAAATTTCTTGGATATATACGGCAAAAACTGTTAATAAACCATTTGACCTAAATCTTCCACGGCAAGACACACTTTGTGCGAGCCTCAACAAACACCTCAAAGTTCTTTTTTGAGAAATGAACAACCTATTTATGTGGATACTTTGACCAAAGAAAATTATTCCATATCGGAATACAGACTCAAAATTTGCATAATAAATCACTTTGAGGGTTTTGAGATCCAAATACTTAGTCAACACCCTAATACTATAGCATACACTATTCAACCTTTTTTCAATGCACTCGATATGAAAGGACCAACTAAGTGTGTCATCTAAGTGTATTCCAAGAAACTTCATATTTTCTTCCACTTTGCAGCTCATAGTGTTACTTAATTTGAAACTGTCCGGAGATATATAGCTGCTTTGTCTTGTTTTAAATAACATAACTTTTGTCTTATCCTGATTTACAACTAATTTATTTTTACTGCACCAATCAAGTATTCTATTGTAAACATATACAATTTTTTCTCGTATATCACTAAAATTTGACCCACAAATAAGAACGGTTGTATCATCAGCATACTGGACACAATAACCCTTTGTGCCGTCAATGTGTAGTGGCAAATCATTTACAAAAATCAAAAACAACAGCGGTCCCAGGATACTCCCCTGAGGAACCCCAGTTGTAATTGGTACATACATCGAAGAGCAGGTTATCCCACTTTTAGTAATAGTGACCTTTTGTCTACGATTCGTTAAATATGACCGAAGCCAATCCAGAAGACTGCCACGGATCCCATATTGTTTGAACTTATTTATCAATATAGTATGGTCTACACAATCATATGCCCGTGACAAGTCAAGGAAAGGCCCCAGAGGCACTTCATTATTTTCAAGGCACTGTACAATTTTATAATTAAAATGATAAATGGCTGTACTCGTAGACCTGCCCTTTAAAAAACCATGTTGGGTTTCAGAGAATAACTGAGCAGATGACATATGGTTCATTATTCTGGAATAAACTATTAATTCAAATAATTTAGCAAAGGCTGACAATAAACTTATAGGCCTATAATTTAACATATTTTTAGGATCACCCTTTTTATACACTGGGGTTATTACAGCTAATTTTAATTGGTCAGGAAACATACCATACTTTAAGGAATTATTAATAATATACATAAGTGGTCTGGTTATTAAGGACATGACCTGTTTTACAATGTTTGCAGGGATTCCATCTTCACCACTGCTCATCTTATTTTTAATTTTTTTACTTAATTCTAATATCTCAGCCTCAGTTGTATAATCTAAAAGTATACATTGCTCAGCCTGCTGTATTCTACTAGGACTACATGAATTGGGTATCCCTATCAGCTGATGTGAAACAATTTCTTTTAAAAAATTAGAATAATCATTTGCAATAGCTTGCGAATTTCCTGGTATCATAACACATCTATCTTTTACCTCACCTTTTACTTCTCTCACTATACTCCAAACACATTTACTCTTGTTATCTGATTCCATAATTCTATTTCTATAAGACTTACTTCTAGCATTCATTAACAATTTATTATAATTGTTTCTTACACTGTTATAAACTTGATTAAATTCCTTGCGAACATTACTGATTGTATACCATATATCCAACTGTCTCTTACATTCTTGGATATCCGAATCTACCTCATAAAACTGACACTTATCTCTAGTTTTTTTATTTCTAAACCTTTTCGTTGGAAAGGAGGCCTCAAACAGCCTCAAAAAAACTTTCATAAAACCATTCCACTGCTTGTCTATGTCTTGCTCCCTCACTGAGTAGACATCATTCCACTCAGTTGATTGTAAACTCTCCCTAAATCGATCTTTGTTTTTACCACTAAATATTTTTTTATAACTGAAACCTTCATTTGAAATCGCCTCAATGTTGAAAATCACTTTTTGAGCTGTGTGATCTGATATCTTAGGATGCAACACTTCCGAAACATACGTAGTATCACCGTTAATAAAGATATTATCGATACACGAACCACCATTAGAGGTGATTCGGGTATTTTCAAAGACTGTTTGATATAAACCATATGAGTTTAACAAAGAACACAATTGATTTTTCTTCTGATTATCCACAATAAGCTCAACATTAAAATCACCCGCAACAATAGTTATAGCATCCTCATCAAATATTTTCATTAGCATAGTCTCCAGTTTACTTAGAAACACCATGCTATCTCCATCCGGCGGTCTATATATTGAAACCACAATGAACCTTCTACCATATAAGTCCCCTTCTATAGCTGAACACTCGAAATTGTTTACTTCCGCTAACGACTTTATGTCGGATCTTTCATGACACTGTACTTCATTAGACGCATAAACTGCGCTTCCTTCATGTCTATTCACCTCTCTACAACAACTGGATATTAACTTGTAATTTTGTATACCATAGTTTGTCAATTGCTCCTGGCTCTTCCAGTGTTCAGTTACACAGAGAAATTTACAAGTTGGATGGCAACTCAGAAAACGATTACAGCCATCCACAGCATTACCAATAGATTGCAGATTCTGATGAATTACACTTACTTCATATAGTTTCATATCCCTACTAGAATGTACATTATGATTTTCGACCCTATCTATAAAAAAGAATTTGGTTGTGTTTGTGCAGATGAGTCGTTATCCTGTGGGTTATCCGTTCTGAAATTAAACCGCTGATATCCAACACCTCTAGGCCAAAAGGATGGATTATAGAAGTCATCTTTATATTTGAAGTTGGCTGCTACCATAAAACACTTAAGATTTGTCTTTGTCGTCTTAATCAACTTCACAACAAAATTTTCTGCGTGGTCCCCTGTTTTTTCGGCTAAGAATTCCTTTATATCACTTTCGGCAACTTCTGGAATGACACGGTAAATATACATCCATACCTTTGGGTTAAGACCTTTAAATTTCCCACCATGTTCTGACACTCCTATTTTTGATGTTTTCACTTTGTTTATTTTTTGTACATAATTTCCCTGGTTGTCGTCGTTCTGGTAACTTCTGTTCTCACTTTCCACATCTAAATTTATTACTGATCGCATAATCTTTCTTTGCTCACTCTGTAAAATATCCAAATTTCTGTTTATATTTACCTCCTGGTTTTTATCGTTTATTGACTCCTGCTTTTTATTTCTAGTTTTCACCTTATCAGCAAAACTCTGTTTTTGTGTATCGACTACACTTTTTACCTTGCTTGAATTGTCCAGGATTTTATCTGAATTATAATTTATGGTTTGAAAACCATTTAATTTTTCCTCTAATAACATAACCTTTTGTTGGAGTAGATTAATTATCTCAATTTTATCATTAATTATAACTTCTTTGTCACAGATAATCTGTTGCAATAGTTTATTTTCTTCTTTCAGATGAGTTTCTTCTGCATTAAAAACAGCTGCACACATATCATCAGGTTTATTATCACCTAATCCTGTTCCACAGCAGGATTTTACCCTTGTTGCACAACTAGGATGATTTATAAGCCCACACACATTGCACTTTGGGCCACTTTTAACCGAGTTTTTGCAATAATTACAAAGTTTTTTATTCTGAGACAGAACCACTGCCGGCTCATTGGCTGCCATTTTTAATATATTTACTTTTTGCATCTTTCTCCCGAAACCCCAATATTTTTGTTAAGCCGGGATTATTTCACCCAAAACACTATTTTCGCGGCGTCCTATTTTCCTTTATGGATATGGCCGGCACCCGTGCTCTGTTCCGAGACGGAGCCGGAACTTTTCTCTTTGCATAAAAGTAGCTTCCGCAACCTGGCGACGTCCCCTTTCTGCTACCTGGACCGCCCTCAATTTTTATTAGGTCAAATGTAACAAAATTTAAGATGATAATATTTTGATACAAACTGTCGCCGTGGTAGAAACGTCAGAATTGTCAAAATTTAATTTTCCGATTCCGCCGTTCCCCGTGGACAATTTTACGGCAGAAAAATGCACTTTTTAACATTATGAAAATGTTTGTTTACTTCGGCTATGAACGGGAATTCAAATACCGATACAAACAAACTCTATGGCGATGAGCTCAGCGGTAAAAGTGTCACGTTGCAAACAGGAGGTCGATGGTTTGATGGTCCTAAGAATTTCTTTTTACTTATTACCGTATTTTACTTTCATTATAGTTTTCTTTTTAAATCTTTCCATAAGAAGAAAATTCAAATAGGTTTTTATACACAGGATATCTAAAAATATTGCATTGAACTTCGAACGGTCCAGAGATAAAGTTACGATGTTGATGACTTTTATATATAGAGCGTTCCAAAAAATGTTATATTTACCAACCGGCGAGGAAAGCACTGCGCAACGGTGCTCATGCCGCGTGCAGTGAAAGGTCAACTCCGCGTCGGCGGAGTTTGCCATCATTTCTAGTATTGATTTTTATTATGTGAATAGAACATTGTATATCTAGTAGTAAAGCAGAAATATTCCCAGATGACAGACAATGTATATTTTTTTCGCAAAAATAAAAATAAAAAATGATGCTTTCTTAAAAATTAAACCTGAGACGCCTCAATTACTTTTTATCCATCTCCTTGAAGAATACAATCCCCATAAAAATTATAAAATTATTATAAATATTTTCTAAAATTACCTCGAAATCGAAAAACAAGCTATTAAAATATAAAATTAATATAAACATACTTCCTGTATTCGGCATCTAATGTAGTATTACTGTACTGCTGTGCCAGTTTCATGGCATTGACTAATTCTGCCATATCTTTGGACAAAACCTTATGCGCCATTTCAACCTCTCTTTGGGAAGACACCGGAAATTCAATAACGATAGCATCCACACTGGCTAGGAGAGATCTAAGCTCCAAACCAACTTTCTTCACCAAATCGAGGTACTGATCGGCGATGGCCTGTTGGACACCCTGGGAAAGCGCCATAACGGCTCTGACCACATCAGTCGTACACTCGTACACACGATCGTGTGTCCTATCCAAATTGGCAGTAGGGTTCTGGGATGCCGCTTCCTACAAAGTTTGTAAAAAAAATTATACAAATACAATATAAATTATACATACAATATACAGGGTGATTTTAAATGAAGTGGCAAAAATGGTACCAGTGAATGTAGAGCCAAAAATAAGAGGATTTGAAGTAAAAATACCTTATATGAAAGTTGCACCCCTGAGGCGATATACCCTCTTAAAGGAGGGGATTGAAATTCACATTTTAATTTTTTTCTGTAACATGAGGAATGCTAGAGACACAAAACTTGGTATGAGCATCCTTCTAATAAAGAGACAACTTTTCAATATTTGTGTGAACATTTGCGTATTTTATAAAGGAGTGAAACAGTCAACCCCACTGCAATATTTTATTAGAAATTTTTTATATGAAGCAAATTATTTATTTAAAAATATTTATTGGGAAGACCGATTTATTGCGCAACTTTTTTTACCTCTTGTAATTTTTCAATAAAACTGATAAAGACTAGTATAAAAATTAAATGCGTCATCGTTCACTAAAGGGGTAATTACGAAAATTTGTAAAAATAAAGTAGGCGGATGTCATAGCAAATAAATTGTTATTTATCATATTAATAAATTGACACTTTCTGTCAACCAATAATAAGTACCAATTGATTAATTTATTATCAGAATAATTATGGCAAATAATATTTATACCAATGACGAATATGTCGACATGCTCAGTGTATTCCGAATCCAGAAAAAATAGTAACGCTGCAGTAAGATTATACCACCAAAGATATCCAAACCGACCGATTCCTTATAGACATACATTGGCCTCGGTGGAAGAAGGCTTCGCGAAACTGGTAAAGTTCAGCCCAATCGTGAGGGTGCCAGAAGAAGGCGTACTGTCGGAACTGATGAAACTGAGGAAGCTATACTGGAACATCTAGAACAAGACTGTGGTACAAGCACAAGACAGGTGTCCAGGCAACTGCAAGTTTCTCACAGTCTTGTGTGGAATGTAGCATGAAAATCTTTTATACCATTTTCACCATCAACCCGTACAAGAATGACCCTGATTTACCTAACCGCGTGGATTTTTGTCGATACTACATTAATATTTCCAGGCATGACTTAAATTTCCTAATGAATATACTTTTCACCGATGAAGCAAATTTTCCTAGAGTTGGTGCAGTAAACCTTCATAATGTTCATTCATGGTCGGAAGAAAATACTCATGAAATATTTGTTTCAAGATGTCAACATAATTTAAGTTTAAACGTTTGGATGGGAATTGTAGGAAATACTCTAGTAGGTCCTTTTATTCTTCCACACAGGTTTGGAGTGGCCGACTTAGATTTTTGAACGAAAATCTTCCAACATCACTTGAGGATGTACCCTTTGCTACACGTCAAGTGATGTGGTATATGCACGATGGGGCGCCTGCACATAGTATACTTGCCGTTAGAGAATGGTTAAATTTAAATTACCCGCTGGATTGGTCGTGGTCATGACGCCCCTGTTTGTTGGCCTGCATGTTCACCTGACCTAACGCCTATGGATTTCTTTTTGTGGGGACACATAAAAAGTATTGTTTATGCCACTCCTGTTGCCTCCTTAGAAGGACTATGCTTAAGAATATTTCAGGCAGCAGATGACCTTCATAATAACCAAGAACTGTTTGTGCGAGTGCGTTATATCTTCAACAGACGTATTAAGTTATGCTTGCAGCAAAATGGAAATTATTTCGAGAATATTCTTTAAATTTAATTTTGCATTTCTTGTTTTTCGTTTGTACAGTGCAACCTCTTTAATCCGAACACCACATTGTCAGGCATTGTTCGTATTATCGAATCGTTCGGATTATCGAACATACTATAAAGATTTGTACATACATCTATTATGTAAGTACATACACATTTTATTATAACAATATAAATATAAATTATATAAGACACATAAAACTTATATAAGGTAAAACATAAACATGTAGTTACATATACATAATATATGTATTATTTTACGCTTTTCACATTTTTTATTTTTCTTCCAAAAAAAACTCCAAAATTGTTACACAAAACACGACACGCAACAGGTTCTTCGCTATAGGCAAACAAACTTACTACGCGTACGTGCGAAGCGATCCAGTCTTTTCTTGTCATCGTTCAGATTTGGCCGTTCGGATTAGCGTGTGATCGGATTAATGTGTGTTCGGATTAAAGAGGTTGCACTGTATTAAATTTTATTTCAGATAAATAATTTTACTTAATACATGTCTCATAGTCATAAGTTATCAAACATTTTTCATTAGTTAATAGCAAATTATTCTTAACGTTATTATTAAATTACCAGCTTATTGACAGAAAGTGCCAATTTATTAATATAATAAATAACAATTTATTTGTTATGACATCCGCCTACTTTATTTTTACAAATTTTCGCAATTACCCCTTTGGTGAACGATGACGCATCTAATTTTTATACTAGAAAACTATAGGTTTTATCATAAAATTACAAGAGGTAAAAAAGTTGCGCAATAAATCAGTCTTCCCAATAAATATTTTTAATTAAATAATTTGCCTCATATAAATAATTTCTAATAAAATATTACAATGGGGTTGACTGTTTCACTCCTTTATAAAATACGCCAATGATCGAAAAAATATTGAAAAGTTCTCTTTATTAGTAGGATGCTCATACCAAGTTTCGTGTCTCTAGCATTCCTCATGTTAAAGAAAAAAAAATAAAATGTGACTTTCAATCCCCTCCTTTAAGAGGCTATATCGCCTCAGGGGTGCAACTTTCATATAAGGCATTTTTACTTCAATCCTCTTATTTTTGACTCTACATTCACTGGTACCATTTTTGCTACTTCATTTAAACACACCCTGTATATGGAGTAACTTTAAGGGTCAGTTCTGTTAGGCGTAAGTGTTCCCAGAATTTTTAATCAGGAATAGTCGAGTTATAACGTCCAGTTAAAAAATTTTTATGGCCCTGATCAAGCATTTCTCCATCCAAGGACACCGAAAAAGGATGAATGAGATCAAAGTGGAACTGTTGGTTTACTGAACTAGGTAATATCAATACACCTGATGAGGTATGACAACAGAGTATTTAGAGGGCAAAAAACAAAGAGCCAAATTGAACAAGTATGGCTGAATATGTATTTTAGTTCTTAGTTCATCGGTTTACAAGGTGGTTTTTTCGTGTACTTTGTGTGTCTTCATTGTTAAATTTCTATGTGGTATTATGAAAAAAAACATGTATACAAATCAATTACGATTGGGAGAGGATATGGACTAGTGGTTAGCAAGAATCGTCGTTTGATGCTATACTACCCTGTCCAGTCGTACGGTATGAAAATTACTAAAAAAAAAAAAGTAATAAAATTCAGTTTCTAGGAATCCTAAAGATCGAAAGCAGCCTCCATATAAATATGACCCAAAATCAAAGTTACACCCTGCATATTCCTTGACTTACCTTCGATTTTTCAGAATCACTACCCTCCGATCCACTGATCTGATGTTTTCCAGTCATGGTACTGGTAAGAGACCCTGGTGGTGAATGGCTCTTACTGCTACTAACGGATCCTGTACTGCTCTGAATACCATTTCCATTGCCACTCAGAGACAATGCCCCCAAATTGCTGCTCAATTGATAGGTGGCGGGACTCGCGTTATTTACGTAACTTGGACTAGTTGGAAGCGAAGTCATAGAATATGCGTCTTGAGTTGGTTCTTGGTCAATTGGCGAACAGATGCTTAACCTCTTCTTCTGAAAAAAATACAATTAAAAAATATATTTGAATACATATTATAGAAATTGAAAGATAATTTAGTTTTATTCGTTTGACCTACCAAATGTGTCTCGGATTCGGCCAGCCATTTGGAATCCTCTTCGGATTCCAACTGTTGTTGACGCAGTTTCTGTTTCAGGATATTGTTGAAGTTAGCCGTTGGGTCGACCCATACATTTTCTAAGAGTTGATCACCATAAAGAGAATGTTGGGAAGAAGTCGCCTAAAACAAATATAACGTTTTTCACCACCACCAAGAAAAAATATTAATTTCATTGGTTAAAACTTTTGCGACATAAAAAACTATACAGGGTGTATCACAACGATGTCAACAATGAAGTGTCTGGCTCAATCAAGTTTTAGAATATCTTATACAGGGTGTATCTTTAACTAAGGGCTCAATTTTTTAACGGAATAGTATGTGTTCCCCATCAGGGAACGAATTTGGTTGTACGTGCATATTTATCAGTTTTTAAATTTTTAAACCAATTGTATGAAGCTGACAATGGCAGAGATCAAAACTACAATAGAAAATAATTTTGTAAAAATAAATTGCTTTTGTATTACTGCCTTTTGACATAGTTTTTTTTATGTCAGTGTTTTATAAAAACCAATATCACATAAAACGTAAATAAAAATACTAATGTAGACGAAATGATTTTTTAAATAATTTTTAATAATTTTGCATTAGGTGGGCAAAAAGACAACGGTTAACGTTAATTCGGTGAAATCAGTGATCAATGCTGTCACTACTTCTTTTTATTATATTTATTTTATTTATTTGCCAGTTTACGAGATGTTTGTAATACATAAGGCAATTCCAAAAATTTTTAAGTGAAATATCAGTTTTTACTGCAATCGAAATAGAAATTGTACCCTGTAGTGTTTTATTAAATTTAATTTTTTAATAAAATTTAAAGTTGTGTTTGTGTCTTATAAAATGATTTATTTTAGTGTTTAGTGATAGTGGATACGTTTGTGTGTCTTCAGCGTTAAATTTCTATGAGTTTCAAACTAACTCCATTTTATAGAAAATCTGCATTAAAATGGGGGAAAGTCTGTTATTTGTGCATGAATTCATATTTAGACAAACTGTGTAATAAAATCTATAAAAATGTATTGTTGGTTGCCTATTTGCTATAGAGCCCTGTGAAGGCCTAAGCGTTGAAATATGAGGTGTCGAAACAAGTTGTACCTCAAAATATATTTCAAACAAATTAACAGACATGCGTTTATATAAAAAGATATTCTTAAATTTGTATAAAAAATTCTTCTTCATTTTCGACACGTATGCCTGTATACTATTTACTAAAAAATTAACATAATATCTGAATTCGCAAAAGTTATCATAATGATAATGTACATGGAAAAAGGTGCAACATGCTTTAAGTAAACACAAAATGTATCTACAATATTTAGTAAAGTAAAACCGTGCAGTATACGTGTGATTCAAGCAAATCAAACAAATATTATGTTGGCCGAGTAATTTAAATTATCTAACTAACGATGTGGCCTTGAAATCGTAGGCCTCTTTTAAATTATTCGATTAATTTTGTAAAAATTAAAGGTAAGTGTAGCATATATCCGAAATTTTTTCAACTATTTAAGTTAAAATATACGATTTCGTTTATCGAAATATTAGGAAAAATTATCGAGTTACCAAAATCCCTTTTTATTTTTCTGTGCTTTTTAAGGGAGTGGAAAGATAAAAATTTTGGCTATCGTGATTATTTTCGATTGAATATTTTTAATAGTATGCCAACCAATAGAGATTTTTTGGCACACTTAAATATTACAGCAAATTTCATGTATTACCGTTTGAAAAATACTAAGTAAATGAAAACCCAGTGATTTCCCCAGCAGTCGTGAACAATTTTTTTTTTAAACAATAAAAACTGCAAAAAAATTACATTTTTTGTTTTTTTTTTATAATATCTCGAAAAATAATGATCAAATCGTCTTACTCTCAATAGGACCTTTGTAAAGAATAAAAAAACCTATAAAATGGTTTTTTATGTGATCGGATCAGTTCATTTTTTACTTAAAATAGACTTTTTTAAAAAAATTATAACTGTCAAATTTGAAGCTGGAAAAACAATCTTGTGGAAAATTACTGATAATAATACATAGTTTAATCGTATGCAAGATGGTTTCTGTCCGATGTATAGTTTTTGCACAATTACATTATAAACAAATTAAGGTCTTTTTTGCACAGCGTGGCGAAGAAAAATGGTCCAATTTAAATTCTGAGAACGGTATCTGAAAGTAGACAATAAAATCTCCAATTTGTATATCTCGAATTTTCGCCTGGGTAATGGGAAATATGCTGAAAATACCCATGAAAGTCGCCCGAAACGATCGAAAGTACGCTCAAGCCAGAGTCCTCCGCTCGCTGCTTCTCCCACTACCAACGTGGAGGGTACTTTCGATCGTTTCGGGGGACTTTCAAGGGCAATTTTAGCATATTTCCCATCACCCAGTCGAAAATCCGAGTTATGCAAATTGGAGATTTTATCATCTACTTTCGGATGCCGTTTTCAGAATTTAAAATGGACCATTTTTGATAAATCACGGCGCTGTGCAAAAATACCCTAATTTGTTTTTAATGCAATTGTGCAAAAACTATGCATCGGACAGAAATCAGCTGGCGCACGATTAAACTACATATTATTATCTGTCGTTTCCATAAGATCGTTTTTCCAGCATCAAAGAGTGACTGCAAAAAAAGCCATTTTTTCGCCTGTTTTTGAGACTGACAGAGGCAACAGGGAAAATCCTAAAAATATTATAAAAATATCCAAATACTCGTCATGAAAAATGAAAATGAGCATCACTTTCAGTTTTTCGAAAATCACCCTTATTTAGGGGCTGAAAAGAGAAAAAAGTAAACAAATCAAGAATCATCAACAGTTGTAAAACCCCAAATATTTCTATGTCGTTATCAAAATAATATTATGAACGTGAAAATATCTAGTTTCGTATTTGATGCGGTCAACCTTTAATATCCCTAAAGGAGTGAAATCATCCCCTAAATGCCTAAAAATGCAAAAAATATATTGTTACAATTTTTTTCTTTTTCTTTTAAACTTATATGATTGAACTTAGGGGTGGTTTTACTCTCATTTAGGGGTATTTTCCTTTGGATGTAGTGATTGTGGGTTATTAACGGTTCAATTATCACGTATAAAAGAAAAGGAAAAAAAATTTTAACTTTTAATATATTTTTTGCATTCTTAGGCGTTTAGGATGATTTCACCCCTTTAGGGATATTAAGGGTTGATTTTCAATCCGGACAAGATCGTATCAAATACGAAACTAGATATTTTCACGTTCACAAATTTATTTGGATAATGACATAAATATTTGGGGTTTTACAACTGTTGATGATTCTTAATTTGTTCACTTTTTTTGTCCTTTCAACCCCTAAATAAGGGTGAATTTCGAAAATTTTTGAAAAACTGAAAGTGATGCTCATTATCATTTTTCATGAGTTTTTGGATATTTTTAGAATATTTTTAGGAATTTTCCTGGCGTTTCTGTCAAAGTCTCAAAAACAGGCGGATTTTGTGGTCACTCTTTGATCGAGTTATGAATTTTTGGAAAAAGGTCTATTTTAGAGGCTTTTCCGGATTTTCTCTGTAAAAAATTACCCGATCGGGTCGCACAAAAAACCATTTTATAGTTTTTTTTTATTCTCTACAAAAGTCCTATTGAGAGTAAGACGATTCCTTCATTTTCCGAGATATTATAAAAAACCCAAAAAATGTAATTTTTTTGCAGTTTTTTTGTTTAAAAAAAATTGTTCATGACTTTGCTGGGGAAATCACTTGGGTTTTCATTTACTAAGTATTTTTCTAAAGGAAATACATAAAATTTGCTGTAATATTTAAGTCTTTTTTTAAGCCTCTTTTTTCACTCTATAGATTGGACCTTGAAACCTTGAAATTTTAATTGAGGCTGAAATTGATGTGGAAGAAACCATGTTCCTTCATTTATCGTTAAGTTATATGTATTATGAACAACATAAAAAATTTAATAAAAACAATTTACAACCATGCTTCATGCCAATAAAACAAAAAAAAATGAATATTAGCAAATAATTAAATTTTTAATAATGATCGCTTGCTTTTTCACAGCCATATTAATTTTTATAAATTTTTATGTGGACAAGTGAAAAAATTAAACTTGTAAATGACATGCAATTAATGGTAAAACAACCACAACTCGCCATTTCAGTATCTTTAGTACCTACTACAAATTTTAGGCAAACCACATAAAAACATATAAATCTCAACGGATCGGATTAAGATACCACAGCATTCAGCTATATATGAAAAAAGCACACAAAATCATTCGTAATCAAGCCATGCTTGATTCGAACCTGTGGCCGCAGTTCCTGAAACTTATTATCGATCTGCACGGCAGTGGCTTTCTGAACGAAAAACTGTTGTTTATGAGCGCAACTCTTAACGTCAGCGCCACCAAAGTCATAAATACTCTCCTCGAACTGTTGCATCTCTTTGGTTTTATCACTAAATTGGTACATCACAGGGTTTGGATGGTAATTGGGTACGTTTTCTGGGTCGTAAAAGACCTGCTGGGGAGATATATGGGTGTTGCGATCCAGAGATCCCATTTTTGGGGAAAACGCAGCTGTCTGACTACCGTTTCTCTCTAAGGATCCCATTTTAGGGGAAGTGTTTCGCGATTTACGTTCTAACGATCCCAATTTTGGACTGAAGACACCCGATTTGTCTAAGCTGCTGTGTGAACTATGGACTAAGTGAGTATTTCTCTCTAAAGAATTCAATTTCGGAGAGGAATTCTCAGAAGATTTCCTCTCTAGGGAATTCATTTTTGGGGTGGCGCTTCCAGTACTAGTACGAGAGGGGGTCCGTTCTAAAGTACCAATTTTTTTTATTTGATCGACTCCGGCTGCGTTTTCTGGAACCTCCGGATCTAACTTGTGGAGGTTTTGGATGGGAATGGGTTGGGTGATTAAGACGGGTTCGGGAGCATCGTCTTTCTTTTGAAAATCAACAGATACTGTATTAAATACCGAAGCTGGTGTATTGTATGCTGCTGGACTGAATCCACGTTTCTCATTTTCTTTCATGAGATGTGCTAAAACTTCTGGATTTTGAGCTACTATGTACGTCTGGGATACTGAGTTTGGTCCCTCCATCGATGCAAAAGTTGTTGAATCCACAGCTGAAACCAAAACATAATTTATTGAAGCTTTTATTTGAAATCTACCCTATAATATTAATAACAAGTGAATAAATTGCATAATTATTATGATATTAAACTTGATAAAAGGGACGACTATTTGACCAGTCTTGTACAAATATGAATATATTTTTTTTTTGATATTCAAACTTTTATATAAAAATTTGTAAAATTGCATGTTTAAATGTAGAATATTTAAAAACCAAAGAAGTATTTTTTTTTTGTTGAATTGGTATGGGAGTTTGGAACAGAAAATGTGTCAGTATTTCTTCTACTATAATGTGGAATTATGTAATATAAACTGTTTATCATAACTGCCATAAATAGAATCCATATCATTTTCGATTAATTTAAAAAAAATACTAATGATAATATTATCTATTTTCTAACAATCTTAAATAAGTAAAGTTAAAGTTAGTAAAACTTGAGCATATCAAAATAATAAATTCAATTTCTTTTATAAGGACAGATGATTTTTTTTTAACTTTCTCAATTTTATCTACAGTGTGTTTTTCAGGTTAAAAATACAAATAGTATCCTGAAGGTAGGTTATATTCTACTAATCATTTTATTGATGTAACAAAAGCCTGGCTTATGATTTTTTAAAATGGCCTTTTTCCAGAAAGTGGTATTAGGCATTTTTTTTATCGAAAAGATAATATTACCAGGCTATTCAACACCCATCAAAATACCCATATAACAAATTTGAACGACAAATGTCTATTGACTGTTTTTTTTATGTGGTGCCAAACTGAAAAGTCAGACAGCTAAAAATTAAGCAGATCAAATATTGCCATGAAAGTGAAAACATGTACCAATCGGACAAAAAAAAAATACACACTCTAAATTTAACACTTAATTGCAACCACAACAGAAATAATAATTAACGTAAAAAAAATATAGGTAATGAATTATAAATATTAAGTTGTTAAAGAAAAAATTGCAAAACAATCTAAATTAAATTTTAGTTTTTTCGCACTATGGACTTTTACTTTTGGGGTTGTATAAAACAAAAAGTTTATAAAAACAGACCAAGGAATTTGGATGACCTAATAAATAATAATTGCATAAGACAAGCTTGTGCAGAGATTACTCCACAGCGGCTATACAGTGTAGGAAAGTTCCGATGGTCTATCAGAAGTTACGTGAGAGTGATAAAGTAAGCCATAGAAATCCATGTGATAGACAAGGATGGCTATAATGAAGGCGTCTAATAGTCAACGCCCATTTCGCCCTTCCACAAATAAGAAGTGGATCTTATTTGCGGAAGGGCGAAACGGGCGGTGACTATTAGACGCCTCCATTATAGCCATCTTTCTCTATCGCACGGATTTCTATGGCTTACTTTATCACTCTCACGTAACTTCAGATAGACCATCGGTACATTCCTACCCTGTATAAATTGTTTTTAAATTTAAGAATTGGAAAAATGGACTGTAAGGAGGTTTGGTGGAGAAAACTAAAACTTAATTTAGATTAACTTTTTGCAATCCGTTTGTTTAAGAACTTAGTATTTATAATTCATTACATTTTTTGTAAGGTATTATTTGTATAATTAATTAATAATAACTAATTAATATAATTAACAGTATTAAATTTATAGTGCCTGTATTCTTTCTTTGTCCGATTGGTATTTGTTTTCACTTTTATGTCGATCTTTGACAAACTTATTTATAATTTTTAGTTGTCTTATTTTTCGAGGTTTGACACCACATAAAAAAACACTTAAAAGGCATTTGTCGTTCAAATTTGTTATATGGGTATTTTAATGGGTGTTGAATAGCCTGGTAATATTATCTTTTTGAAAAAAAATGCCTAATACCACTTTCTGGAAAAACGAGCCTTTTAACAAATTGTAGTAGGCCAGGCTTTTGTGACATCAATAAAATGATTAGTAGGATATAACCTCCTTTCAGGGTAACATTTGTAAAAGAATTGGCTTGCGGAAAGTCCACAGCCTTCTCACATTTCCAGAGGTGTTAACCTGAAAAACGGGACACGCTGTATATCTACTGCAAACCAAATAACTGCGGCACATATTCTAATATGCTTCTAGGGTATGATTTTTAGGCTTACAAAGAGAATTTTCACAACGGAAAAAAATTTAATTGAATTTGAGAAACAAAAATATCAAATAGGCTCATATTTGTGCTAAATACATATACACTGTGTCCCAAAAGTCCCAGAACAGCAAGATATCTAGATTAATAGTGAGTGAGCTCTAAATGAAAGAGAAATAATGACGATTTTGATGATGAGAGGATATGGCGATCTCAAAAGGTCATTCGATCAAGTGGTTCATTTATTTAATAATACGTTTCCAAACAGAACGCCAGTATGAAAATCAACTGTGTGCAGAACAATACACAGGTTTGAAGAAACTGGAACCGTAATGACAATAACACTGTTAAAGTATTGCAATTTTGTGGAAGATCCTCAACCTTCTGTGCGTAAGGCTGCTAGAGAACATGATGCAAGTAGTAGATCATCTATTTGCTGAATTTTAGAAATAAACTCTTATAAACCTAACAAAATACATTCACTGCAAGAGTTAAGTGAAGATGATTATGATCGAAGGCTTGATTTTTGTAAAACAATAATGGCAAAAGCTGACCACGACCCTAACTTTATAATTAATATTTGTTTCTCCGACGAATGTACTTTTACTGTTAATGGTTTAGTAAATCGTCACAATTTGAGATACTGGAGTGATCAAAATCCTCAATGGATAAGAGAGGAACACACCCAGAGACCTCAAAAAATAAATATGTGGGCTGGTATTATTGATACTACCATTATTCGTCCGCTTGTAATTGATGGTAATTTAATTGGCCAAAAGTACGAAAAAATGTTACGTAATCAAATTGTACCTGCTTTACAAAACTTAAGACATGAACTTTGACAGAATATGGTTCCAGCAGGACGGTACAACATTTCATATATTGGTGTTCGGCAATTCCTGGATCAAATATTGCTGAATACATAGATGGATTGGGAGGAGTGCTATTGAATGGCCATTACTTAACACTCAATCAAAATTTCTGTACCTAATATTTGATTCTATGCCAGATGGGCTGTTCACATTTATATTAGAAATTCCCGGTTTGTTAAAATCACCTAAGTATAATTAATATTTTTGAATTTAATCCTAAAAATTCTCATAATTCCATTTTGTTTTTTATAGCTATGTTAGATTTCTAAAACAATTAAAATGGATCATTACCTTGCATGGGATACCTATTAGGCTTTGGTGGGGGCGCGAAATCGTCATTGGGGCCCCAAGACATGGCGGCAGCTCTACGGTTTTCTCTCCGTAGCGTTTCCTGTTGAGCACTTCTTTCTTCAGATAAAATCTCCTGAAGTATTTCCTTGATGTCCTTAAAACTAGGCCTTTTACTTGGTTCGTAAGACCAACATTGCGACATTAAAGAATACAAGCGAGGGGGACAATCGGGCGGTAACGCTAAACGTTCACCGTTTTCTATTTTACCAATCACGTCGTTGTTCTTCACACCTTGGAATGGTTTTACACCTAACATTAGAATCTCCCATATGCAGACACCTGAAATAATAATTGACGAGTGAATATAAAATACTTCATACTCTCTGTGCTACCCACCAAACATCCAAACATCACTGGCAGTCGTAAACCTCCTAAAATTAATACTTTCCGGGCTCATCCACTTAATTGGCAATTTCCCCTTGGAGGCCTTGTAATAGCTCTGATCGTCCCCCATCCACCTCGACAGTCCGAAATCAGCGAGCTTAACACATTTATCCGTACTAACTAAAACGTTTCTAGCTGCTATATCCCTATGTACATATTTCTTAGATTCTAAATAACTTAAAGCCGTAGATAGCTGGAATGCATATAGTAGGAGAGTCGCCAGATCTAGACGACTCTTATTATTCTGGAGGTAAGCTCTCAGCTCGCCCAGCTTAGCCAGTTCCATCACGATCCAAACCGGCGAGATCGAACAGATTCCAATCAGTTTGATTATATGCTGGTGGTCAAACTGTTGCATAATATCTGAAAATGAAAACAATGATAGTTGGGGCAACGCTTAGTAGCGTGGCTTGTACTTACAAGCTTCTTCCAGAAACTTTTCTGTCGTGGCAAGATCAGCATCACCTTTACAAGTTTTCACAGCCACAGGAATGAGCGTGCCATCTTTACATCTAACCGTTCCCATGTGAACATCTCCAAACTGACCTTCGCCTAATATTTCGTGAAGCTCGATTTGGTTCCTATCCAAGCTATAATTTTTTGCTAAAAATAATACAGTTCTTGATTAATAAAAATCGCCTAATAATATAGAGATGTTGAATAAGTTCTTCATGTTTTCCAACAGATGGCGTTACCAGAACTGTATGTTTAAGATGGTAACGCTCTTATAAAGAAGTACTATAAGCAACCTTGAAGTTCGGTGTATGTTATTTTGTCACAGTGTAAAATACTTTTTTTTGTAATAGTGTTTAATGCCGGTGTCCCATGCATCCGAATTCCGACGATACAAAGATCCGAAAGTGTCGCTATTGGTACATTTAAATATTTTACCGCTCATTTTCACCTGAAAATTTTAAAATTCATACGATGTCGGAAAAAGTAGAAATAATTTTAACTTTTGTCCGAAATCGTAAGTTTTTTAACCTCACTTTTTAAATTTTTAATATACTGCGATTGTTATTGTTTGACAAGTTTACAGTGAAATAAATGTTATATAATGTCAAATGTAGAAAATATAATACAATGTATATTTTCTATGATATATACCTATGGTTGTCATTTAAAAATATTTTTTCTTGATCTTGTAATAAATTCCATGGTTCTATTATACTTGATTTCTATGAGATTAATTTCGGATGCATGTGAATTATATTATATCATTCGTATGAATAAAAATATTTTCGGATATCGTACATCGGAATTCGGATGCATGGGAGGCCGGCTTAACATGTTGATTTTCATGCCAAAAAAAGAGTATTTGCGGGGAATCTTACTGTACTACTTGATTCAAAAGAAATCTGCAGCTGAAGAATACAGAATTCTTGTTCTGTCACAAACAACATGCAGAAATTGGTTTAGGCGCTGTAAAAATAATGATTTTGACGTTGAAGATGAAGAACGCTCTGTTGCGCCACAGTTTGAAGATGATGAATTGGAGGCATTACTTCATAAAAATTCATGTCAGACGCTAGCTGAACTTGCAAAATCATTAGAACTTGATCACACAACAGTTTTAAAATGTTTGAAAGCATTAAGGACGATTCAAAAACACGAACATTAGGTGTCATACAAGTTGAAACTGAGAGACGTCCTGAGCATCTTTGTATGTGTGAAAAGCTGCTTCAATGGCAGAACAGGAAATTTTTTGCTTCGTATCATGACAGGGGAAGAAAAACGGATATGCTACGATAATCCTAAGCCTAGAAAATCATGGGGTAAGGCCGACATGCATCAACATCGTTGGGGAAGCTGAATATCTATGATTCCAATTAAACCATCATGGAACATCACTATCGACTACAATTGATGCATTTGAGCCGATTATTGAAGGAAAAACGGCCTAGACAATGCCCCTTCTGATTATCACTTGTTGAGATCGATGGCACATGGCCTGGCTGAACAGCGCTTCCATTCTTATAAAGATACTAAAAAATGTGCTGATTCTTGGATAGCCTCAAAAGACGTGTTGTTTTTCCGATGTGGAATGCCAGAAAGATGGGAAAACGTAGTAGTGATAGACAATACTTTCAGTGACATGCTTTTTTACAAATTTTTTTAAACAAAGTATTAATTTTCACAAAAAAACATCGAAAAATTATTCAACATCCCGATAAAATTAATAAATAATAAAATAGTAAACAGTAAAAACTAAAAAAAACAGTGAATTTTTTAGAGGCATTGTATAATTATAAATGTATAGATTACTTACCAGCAGGAACTGAGTAATCACCTTCCTCAACAATTTCTGCATAATCCTCGGACAACATTGTGCCTGTAGGGTTTGAAAAATTCTCTTTACTCGATTTATGCTTTGAAGGATTTTGGTCTGAAACCAATTACTAATTAGTTACTAAATGGTTTATGAGCATGCACTTTCCAAATATAAAAATTTCTTAAAACACAAATATAAAAAACAAACATACGCATTAGCAAGCACTAAACGTCCAGTCGAATGCATGATCAAAACAGGAAGAACAATCTGACCTATTACTTTACATGAATTCATCAAAATGAAGCTATTCATGTCAGCTTGTGGTCTATGCTTAACGTAAATATTCTGTATTGTTTATATCTAATTAGTCATCAAAAATTCACTTAGATATCACAAATGTAGTCTACAAAAATAAGAAGCATGCTTTATCTCAGTTCTAAAGACAACTATGGTCTGTAGTTCTATAATAAAATAATGTGCATGGTGAAATATAAAAAAAATTTATGAATCATAAAAATAAAATGTTACAAATTACGAATTAACTACGAAAAGTGCAAGAAATGCAAATAGATTAACTATTACTAACCTTTACAAGGACAAGGAAATTGTTTCCATACTGTAGCTTGTAAAGAGAATTACATACATTAAAATACTATCTAGAGAAGCACATTAGGTACTCTGGAGTAATGTTATATAGGCTGTCCCAACTTTATCTGGTGAGAGAACGTCTCAAAATAAGAAAAAGTTCTCATAATAAATATGGGTCGAGAAATGCTTAGTTCCTAAGACATATCTCTATTGCACCGTGTTATTTTAAAGTTTTGTGTCAATGAAGATGAAACGATAAACATTTAAAATATTAAATTACTAATTGTAAGTAAAATTAAATTGTTTTAAAATAATAACAGTTTTAAATAAGGTATATTTTCATTTCATCAATAAAGAGTTTGTTACTATTTTTTAAAGCACTGTGTTTAGTTTGTGAAACTCGGTGTCAATGACCTGGATGAATTATCCAGCTACCATTTTAATACATTTGTTTTAGTTTTCAATTTAAAATTTGCATAATAAAATGCTGCATTTCATTCAGTGTCTTGTGTAGTGTAAAATATATCTTATAAAATTATTTATCTCAGTGTATAATGATTGTACAGTGTATTTCTTTTAATTATTATGTTTTTGTGTGATATTATGAAAAATGTGCATATGAATCAAGAGAAACGAAATTTGACAATGCATGTCATAGCTTCCAATTGAGTATATGTTCGAGCATGATTATTTGTGTTGTTCAGCGGCAGGGTGTGGACAAAAATTTTTTTTAATGTTTTCAGTGCGGAATTTGAGAAAACAAATTTACGATGTTTCTAAAGGTCAAAGGTAGCCTCCGTATAAATATGACCTTCACACCCTGTATACAAGAATTATTCAGGAGCCGGTAAAACCAGGGATACTAAGTAAAATGTATTTTCTTCATATAATAATTTTTCCCGAACGTTAAAATTTGAATTTTACACAAAAACAATTCTAGCATTTTTGCCATAAATTTTCTATTATAGTCTTTCCAAAGTCGGTTAAACATGTATAAAAACGCCTAGCAATAAAATTTAATGAGTTTCATAGGGGTCCCTAAAAAAGTTTTCTGTTAAAGGTAAAAAATTATAATAATTTGTAAATAATGTATAGAAAATTTCTATTATATGTTCATTTAACCAACAACATACTTTAATTGTATATGTCCTCAAACTATTTTATTATATCGACGGTAAATTTCATTTTGTTCTGCTTCAAAAGGTCTCCAAAATGCCATATTGCAATAATGTAAACAAAATATCCCTCTTATTTCTCTCTTTTGCAATTGTAATATGAATTATTAATAGAAGGTGCCTATAAGACATTAAAATTACCTGAATCACATCAAATTCCGCATTGTTGCACTGCACTGCTAGGCAATTTGTCAACGTGTCAATAACTGAGATTTATTGCCCAGTTGCCCAGTGCAGCTGTTATACGCATATCATCTACGGGGTGTATACATTTCTACCACCTCCACGTTTAGTTCGACCAGACCTGTATATGGGTATGGCTGAATAAATATGGGAACAAGTTTTTTAAATATTTAAATGCCGAGTTAGTCCAATGCTACGTCAGTGACCGAACCTAATACATACTGCCAACCTCTTGGTTCTAAATAAATGAACCAATGTCATCTCGAGAAAGGTAACACAGTATTTTACTTTAATCCCTCTGTTTCACACTGAATGAATTTGGTTCAAGTTACCATTTTAGTTTGTTCATTTTCAATTGTTTTAAAAAAACACTTTTAGGAATTTTAACCTCATCCTGCACTTCAAAAAGTAAGCATTCCCCAACTCATGTTTATGGAAAATGTTCTTATTTTAAAGAATTTCATCACCAGGCAATGACAAAGTGTAAAAATTTTAAAAATGATATAAAAAAAGCTCTAGTAATACAATTCGTTATGACAAAGTTAAAGAAACAATTAATTTGTAGAGGTCTAGCTTTCTCCAATATAAATTTAAATTTCAAGTTCAATGAGCTTTTAAAGTTTTTCTAGGACTACAACTGCTAAATTCTAACAGTCTAATTTCCTAAACAAGAATCATAAACCATAAAGTAAATAATTGTTACCTTTTCTATTGCAAATGGAAGTCTGCGAACCAGAATGCAGCCGGCAATAACCGTCGATAAGATCCGCTAAGCTTTCCGCGACGTCCAAGTTCGGGCAGGTGAAAAACAACACTTCCTGTGTCCCGGCGACCCTTAACTGTAAAGTGGCTTTGGTATGTTCATCGCAATCGCTGACTAGTGTTTGAATGGCTTGTATTTGATCGAAGTCGGCTATTTTCTTCGTCGTCGACTCCTGAACATTGGTATGTGATATACCAATGTCAGGACCTATCACCAATTCGACCGGGACTGTAAAGCTGCTCCCGAAATCGACCCGGAACCGTTCTTGATCGAAGTTTGTATGATATTTCAGTATCTCCAAGAACCTGAACATGCTCTCAACATCGGTGAGGTGCGCGAATTTCTTAAACTGAGCCTGTATGCTCTTCCTCAATGATTTGGATTTCATCTTCTCTAAAACGCTATTTGGTATGAATTTCTGCATGCCGATCTCCCTTTCCAAGTATTCGAAATTGGATTTCTTATCTAGGACGTTCTGGGGCATGTCCTTGAAGTATTTACGTATTTCTAGACAACACAATTGCACAGCCACTTCTTGATCGATTTTCTTATACAGTTCGGTGTGATAATCATTCCTGACCTGTAAATCGCAAAGAAATTAAGCCACCTGTCCAAAAAATGTACGATTAAAAGTTTAAATTGCCAAACACCCAAGTTGCTAAAAAAAATTGTGCATTGGGCTATAAAATAAATAAGAGATAAAGTCCTAAGATGGCTTTTTTAAATAGAACACACTATATATTTTTACATACATTCTGTCCAAATATGTAAAAATATAGTGTTAGTGTTCTAATTAATAAATCTTATCTTAGGTGGTACTCCAGTAAAACCTTATTGTTTCTGCAACACAGACATTAAAAAGTTTATAAAGTAACTTACAACTTTTATTCTTACACTTTTCTTCATATTCCAAAAAATAATGGAGAAAATACATGTTGACATTTATAATGTACAGAAGCAACCTATAAATTTGGATTTTTAACTAATAAACTCAAGAAAATTTGAAGCACTAAAATATTATTTTAAATTTTCATCAAACTTCGTAGCATATTTTTTGTTACACTCTGTAAATCTATACTTTGTGATTGATATGAAGTTGTTAATTAAGATTGACTGATATTAAATTAATTGCAACCTGACAAATATGATTAAGTGGTTTTTACCATGTATAACAACAAAATATTTCAGGATTGCATTGTAGGGTTTGGTACTGCAATTACATGGATAGAGGATAAATTCATTGCGCAAGGTTGAATAGTTGAAATAGGAAGAAAATACTTGTGATAAATTAAAATGTAATTACAAAAATTACTATTTTATGTAACTTGTATGGACTGCATATACTTTCTAATATTAACATTGTTTTCGTATTAATAAAAATTGGTCAAGTTATACATGTAATACATAAGTTGTGGTAAATCCTGGTTTTAATAAATTGACCAAGAAATTAGAGACAATAGAGCTAGTCATAATCTGTCGGCCAATTCTGGTGACTCTGTGTTTTTAATATTTAATCAGTAGTACAATTATGGCATAAGTTATAAGTTTATTCCATTTCTCATTCGCTGTTATTATTGTTTTTAATTCTAAAAATTAGTAGCTCCAAATTTGATCGATTGTAATGGAGATATGTAAAACCCACAATTTTTATTAATCAAATTATAGGTCAAAAATTGGTAAATGGTTTAAATAGGTATACTTTTAATTTTTGGAAAAATAGAGTTACTTCATTGTACTTATCTGTTTACTTACCTGATCATAATAATAATGGAAGGTGACTTTATCCCTATCATGAAGTTCCTTAAGACTAGTAGGCAAATATCTAACTCGAAGATCATACCTCCACTCAGAATTTGGGTGTTTTTTTAGATATTTTTCATGGACCTGCTGCATTGTTATATCCTGGTGTAACCAGTGCATCTAAAACATATTCGATGGATTTATTACTAAAAATATAAATTTCAATTTACTTGTTTTTAGCTTCTTTTAGTTGTTTTTATTTTATAAACTTTATAAGATAAGGAAATATATAACATGATTAACATGTAACATAATGACATTACTATTTGGCAAGTGAGATAATAAAAATTTGTCTTTGATCTGTATTATTAATATGTACAGCTATAAAATGTACATACACAGATATTTTGGCAATTATTCAACATCTCCGGGACATTATATGAGCTTTTATTTATCTGCTATGCAATTTAGGATTTTAGTGATAGAATATTTATAGATTCTAAAATACTACATTAGGAATATAAGTAAACTTGTGGGGTTGTATGCTAACCTCATTTGAGGGTGGTCTCGATAATCTCATAGCGTAAAGTCCATTATAATATCTCTCCCCTGTTGACAGCCGTTCTGTAACTGTTGATATGATACCCTTGATGTCGATCGAATCGCCATATCTAACTACATTGAAACCACCATTTGGCAGATGAACCTAAAAAAATATATTATTCGTATATTTCAAAGAATATAATTTCAGTTTATGCAGCGCACTTTGAAATAATTACTACCAAATCTTTAACGGTATATGTCAACATTGAAAAGTACAACTTGCAATTTATGTGTTACTGTAATTCAGTTTTAAAAAACAATGATTTATATTTTTCTTAATATTATTAGACGATATTGGTATTAAATTCATAAATTCAAAAATTAGCGAAGAAATATTAGAAGCAACTGATCTCGTTCTAATTTATCGTCAAATTTTGTTAATTGTAAGTGATTCAATAGTACCAATTTCATTTATTCCACAATTTTAACAGTTTCTTTTACACATAATCAAATATTTAGAAGAATAGTTTACATATGTGTTTGTTATTGCAATTATATAGGTTTGGTAAGAGTTAATAGCTTTAAAATTGACCAATAAATTGGCCAGTTTATTGAACGATTTATTGAAGAAAAAATTGGAAAATGTAAAACAGTTTTTAGACCCATGACTGTGCCTGAATACAGATTATGATATTTAATAAAAAAAATGGTCTCACCTTAACCGTGGCCTTGTCAGCAGTTGCGGGGCTGCTCTGGGGAGACTTCTTGGGGCTCTCCATATTGGTTCTTGCGGGGGCACACCGCACTGGTGAGCCCTGGTTTACGGGGGGTGCTGGTGATACATCACTGCAACAATAAAGTTATTTTTTAGAAAAAGGAAAAGTGAAATTCCATTTACAGAATTTACAGAAAAGTGAAAATTTGGGACAAATGTACACACCATTTTTTAAATTATTTTTTATTTTAGTAAAGACAGAAAAAAATAAAAATATCTGACATATTCTACATTCCACTCTATATATCTGTCACACATACAAAGTAATAATACTTTGTCAGATACTCATAAATACCATTTCAGTATTTATTTGGTTACATCGATTTTATTATCTTTTCATTGTAGGTAGAAACTGAATGAAAAATTATTAGATTAGATTTTTTTTACTAATTCTTTCTTATATCTAGATATTGATAGAGGTAGACATAAGTCAAAAAGTACAACTGGTATTGGGTAATATGTATTGGGACTGAAGCATGGCAGTTTTTACATTCACTGTATATATTTGTTCTTATAAAAAGTTAGGAAATTACAAGGCATGAGAAATGAAGTCAAATCGTAAAAAAAATTTAGTAAAATCCTTATCGTTTCCGAGAAAAAAATTATTGAAGTTGTAGTATTTTCAAGCATTACATCGCTGGACAACTGTACTCTTTAGCGTCAGTCGCAATACGCGTGGAGAGCCACGTGACCTCAGCGACTCCGAATACTGAAATCCGATTTTACAATTGCCGTTGCTTTAGTATTTACAATAGTTTTTTTAGTAATTAGTGTCAAAAATGGCTTGCGTGTATAACAACTCGGAGTTGATATCGTTTTAATTTATGGTGAAGCAAGACAACATTTGTGTTATGGTGAAACATTTGTGCTATGGTGAAACAGGACATTTGTGTTAATTCATGGAAACTGAGTAAGACGGGTCCAAATGGGTTTACACGTCGGTGGACAAAATTTTTAACAGTTGTTGTAACATCAGTTATGTCAAATTATTTTATTAATTAAAACCACAGATTAATTTTATTAATTAATAATAAAAATAACTGCCCTTTTTGATTTTTTCTTTACAAAATTGTATTTGTAAGAATCCCCTGTAGAAATTCTGAATCACCCTGTATATATTTTAGTAAATTGATTACATGAATCAAAAAAATTATTATATTTTCTATTATGTAAAAGGTATGGTTACAATAATAGCATGTCACTGAAGCTCCATATTGAGCACGATTTTTAGTGTTTATAATTTATTACAAGCAACATGATCAGTAATTTTCTTGTTGCATTGTTATAAGATTTAGGGATTTTTAGTTGGCACTGTCAATCCTGGAATGTTGGTTGCCTAAGTTCGGCGGTCACGTAAAATAACCCATTTATGAACGCTTTGCACTAATAGCGAGTCAACACCATTAAATTTCATGACAAATTTGAGGGTAATTGATTCATTGATTGGATTATTAGTATTCGTTCATTTAAATTCACAAATAAATATAAATTAGATATGAATAAATGTTCAGTATAATATTCACAAAAATGGACCTTGAAAACATGCTTTAATTTTACCTTAATTACTGGCGCAAAGCGCCAAATATATTTTAGCGAAATTACATTATTTTTAGCACTACATTAATAAATTAAAAACATGCGGCATTGTTTCGTGAAAATAATCAATTTATCAATTTGACGGCAAAAGTTATTCATATTTTTAATATGCAAATATTGGAACGAGAAAAAATGTACTGGTACCTACGTATAAGGACATTTCATGATCGCGAACAAGAAAAATTTAATATATAATTATATCTATACTATCAGATACAGTGTTTACGAAGAAAATATCTACTTACTTGTTTTAAAATTACCTCTACACAAAAAGCGTTCTGCATGGTCTGGTATACAAATAGTTGGTCAGATTGAAATAATGCTCAGAAACAGTGCCAGTAATACAGTCAAAGGCCGGAGCATCCTTGAATTACTACAAAATAGATACGTACCTACATAATTTACGCTTGATTTTATATTTATTCGCTGCCAAAGAAAATCGGGATTCAAAATAAATAACATAACTATCTCACGGACATCTTTTATTTTTATATTCAACTATCGGATCACTATCGGATTACTGAGAAATGTGGATTATTTTGATAAAAGATATTTTCTGGATTAGTAGAGTTGCATTATTTATAACTTAATATCGGAGATCGGTAAAGGACTTCCTTATTCAACTCTTAGAATAACCAAGTAAATTTACCGTTAGTCAAAGTTAGAAAACAATAATTTTATCTCATTAAAAAGGCTTACTGTTTGGTAATAATTGCACGAATCGAAATGGATGATGACTTCATTTTGTAATTGAAAAAATAACATTTCTACATATTTAAATTTTGGACATACAGCGGCTTATTAAGAACTAGGAGAACACTCTACATTTAAGTGATACCTACTGATTAAGAATATTCAGACAGATTTTAATAAAAAGAAATCCTAAAGTGACTTTTCCAAGAGTCCCGTCTAAATGTATGGACTGCCCTGCCAACTAGATCACCGTAATTCATTAAGCAAGTATATCTTGAAGCTTGAAGGCCATTATATTGTTCACAGAAAATTATTCGAATAGTGCATCCCAAATGAGTATTTTAAATCACCCACGCGCTTTAGAATTTGGCTGGAGCAAATATTTGCAGAAATTTTTGTGACGTAATATGTACTGGACCAGAATTACTGCTTCGTCCTCCTAATCGTTAGAATGTGATCATATTCTGTCAGTAGCGTCACACTATTAGAATTTTACTGCATAATAATATATAGGTACAGAGCAGAACTTGAACTTTCGTGCTATCTTTTCGGAAGTCCTATGTTTATTTACGCTACGATAACTTATTAATTAATAACTAATTATTATTCTAATGAGAATTGTTGGATTAATATATTCCGATAATGTATAATTCGATTTTTATTTAATTTAGTATTTAATGCCACATGAAAAATGAAAATAAAATAGACTATACAAAATTTTACTGCAATAGGTACATAAACAAAAAAAAACTGTCACATTGGACTTTCAGAATTTGAATCCTTATAATTAAAAATTTTGAGAACGAAAACAGAACAAATTATCCCCAAATATTAAGTTGATTTGTTTTATAGTTAAAATAAATAGTTAACTTTTCTTAGTGTGAGATATTTCTGGCTAGGCAAAGGTATGTTTATAAAACCAACACCTTAACCGATTCTTTTGGCACAAGGCATGAGCTATTTAAAATTTCTTTTTCTTTTTAGCCTAGACAGAAATATTTACAGGGGATGTCAAAATAGTTGTTTTACTTCATAAAAAAAATTCCTATCGGGCTGCGTTGTAGTTATTCGCCTTCAAACAAACAACTTCTAATTATAACTTCTAAGTCGTTACTATGACAACAATGAAATTTGGGCAATTAAAGTAACTGATGGTAGTGTTACTTTCCAAGTTTCCAATTTCCAATATGCCTGGATTATACAGGAGCAGATGAAATTATCTATTTAAATTTATACATCTTTGACAGCGTTGCCAAATTTGGCGTTTTTCTTTCATAGCTCGACTCTTCTCTCACTTTGTTAAAAAAAAAGGTATACCGTATATCAGTGATATCTTATAGCGTTTTTTTGAGAAAATCGAATTTTAATAACATACATTTTATTATAACAAAAATACGATAATAAAAAAATTATTCTTTTAATTTTTTTTCCCTTTAATAAATATTTCGTAAATAGTAACACTGACTTTTTTTGTGTAAATACAAAAAAATCAATGGATAAAATTTTACTCAACAGCATAATTCTATTTTTGGCTGATACTGGTTTCCAGTTTCGCGTTTTAGGTATTGTATTGTCAAAATATGGTTTTTATTTTACTAGAACAAAGAATTTCGACGACTGTTATGTTATGACACTCTATTAATGACGCGAAATATACATTTAATTTCACCTATTAAAAGAGTTGGACAGCCTTAAGTTATTTGAGGATTAAAAACATACATAAATAATACAATAAATGCGAAAGTGCCTTCCAAAAATTTGAGAAATTTACGATTCCATAAAAAACATACTACATGTTACGTAGTATCACATACTACAGAAACTTGTAGTGTAATCAAAATACACTTAGGCACCCAATGAAATGTACAATTTTAGATCATATATTGGTACTTTGCCAGGAAAGATAACTGAACTTGACAATACAGAAATGAAATCTTCCGTCAACAGGTACAGTTTTTCTCACTTCCAAGTATATACACCCACATACTCTCCTTCAACGACTACAAAAATATATTTACTTTGTCTATTTTTATCATTAGTCTTCGCAGTCGGCACTATTTAATATATTCAAATTTACTTTTTTAAATTAAACAACATTTGCCTTATGAAAAAATTATGTCAGTCAGTCGCAAACGATTTCAGTAACAGGCCTTGCAGGACGAAAATACCCATAGAGATAGCGCAAGCAGACAAACCGGCGTTCGATAGAGGGAAGACAATTTATGGGATCCCCAGAGAAATTATTTTATATATTTTGCAGTTATAGTTATATTTTTATGGGTCGCTGCAGCGGATTTTATGAGAGCTCTCGTGAGACGCTGCAGTTCTCAAATTAAAACTAGGTTGGTCGCATTGGTGCTACGTTTAACGTCGTAGAAGAATCTAATGAGAAACCTTCTCGTATTCCACGTATAAAGGACACTTTTATCACTTTTTTATGACTGTACAATAAGACGGAATGAATCTTCTCGCAGAATCTTTTCAATTGCCAGGCTTAAGGCAATTTCAGTTTTTATTGCTTGTACTTAATCAAGATTTTTGATAATAAGTAAAAAATCTTAGCTGAATCGCTGAATGGATAATAACGCTAATTTGTAGGTAATATTAAAGAAAATGCCCAATTGTCTCTTTCTAAAAAAAACATCATGGTCAGAAACAATTTTAAAGCCGTGTGATAACAAAACGTTTGTAAATAATTAGCCAGTGGCGGCTCGTCGTATGAAGCAACTGAGGCCGTGCCTCACTGTAAAATTTGGCCCCCACACCGTATATTTTAATAGCCACTATTCTACTATTAATCTAAATAAACAGTTAGGTAAACTAATTTCCAATTACCTACTACATTTATCAAAAATCAAAATAACAGTATAAAATAATTGTTTGAATATTGAATATTTCTTCGCTCGCCGTTTCCATCGGCGTGGCATTGAATACTATTACTTCCCATTAGTCCACACCACAGTAAATACTGTGAGGAGTGAGGCCAAAAATGATTTGCTTGTTGGCGCGTCACACTTGCCTACCCTACAATATCCTACAGTTCCCCCTCCACGCGAGGCGGTTAAAATAACGTGATTTAGAAGGGAACTGAGGCCGGCTCAAAGTTGCTTGTACTTATAGCTTCAGTTTGCGGTTAATGTACGCGTCGCATAGTACGCGGGTAATGTATCATGTCAGTGTGAGGGATAGTACAAAGGCTTTAAGGATAAGGTCACGGCAGGCATTAATTTAAAGTAAATAAAAAACAACTTCCAACAAAACAATGTAAGACTTTTAACGGAAGCCCAGTACACGCGATTTCTGATATATTTTAAGTGATATTAAGTAATTGTTTAATTGTTGTGTTACTACCAAAAAATAGTCAATTTCATAATCAGAAATAGTTTCTTTTGAAATCATTTTCGCGTGATTTGTATTCTAGGTCACGTGACTTGGGACAAATTGCTGCCACTTTTGTTGTTCATGTTTGAAGTTGGAACAGCTACAAAGCACAGAAAGTCGGTTTTGGCCTCCATCCATAGTATACTGTCAAATCTACGATGTCAATACAAACTTTTTTGTTTTAATAATCATAAATGTCATAAAATGTGTTGCGAAGTAGAACGCTGAATTAACGGACGTTAAGGGGTAATTTATGTATTTTTTAAAAGGTCGAGCTTTTTTTTCGATTTTCAGTCTTTATTAAGCCTTCCGTCTATATGACAACCACGACCTTATTTTACTAAGAGGATATATTTACGATTTACGATTGAGAAACGAACTCTCCACTTAAATTTCTATAAAATTTCGATTCAGAGACATGCGGAAATAAAACGAAATCGGAGGCGCTGAAAATAAATTTCTAACGATGATTACTGGTTATTACATGATCTAGTTAACAGTTGGGCAGCCTCGTCGTTCAGAACCAGCGAGTGTAAACACAGATAACCTTTTCATGCGTTTTCTAATAATAATAACAATAACCTTGCCGAGTGGTGTGAACCGAGAGAGGATACAAACCAGATATGTGGCACAACCAGCGACCATAGCTGCTAGACAATCTGGCGAGGTAAATGTAGGTGTAACCATGACATCAGCATCATACCAGGAGGAAATTTATATCGGACACAGGTATATATATTTTATTGATAAGTTCATAACGTAATAAAATAAATCCTGAGCGTTTAGCATTGAGAAGTTGTTCAGGAGAAAGGAAAGGATGCGTATTTTTATTTTATGAATTAGTAATATTTATGCGTATAGCAAAGTTCTCGGTTGCAAGTAAAATGATGAAAATATTTCAAGGTGTTAAGAAGGCACGGGAGAGTACGGAGAAGTGTTGCAATAGCTGAAGCAGCTACAGAACTTCAATAAAGAGAGGATCTAATATCGAATTATTATAAAAAGAAAGATTGCAAGGTTATGTCTAATAATAATCTGATGAAGAGAACAATTCATAACAATTAGCTTAAAATGTTAAATACATTGGTATAGAGACTATTTAACAGTTTATTCTATGTAGAAGAGGTATTTAACAGTTTTTATTCTTTTATGTCAACAAACTCTCTTATGGATTACCAATAGAGTGATATTGTAGGACTTACGCTAGCCTCTATTGGCTGGCACTGTCAACTCAGCGACATAAAAGACGTGTAAAAAAGGATTATAAAAATGGAACTAAGCAAGATAGTTCACAGTACTGCCACTAAGGGCGTTGGTTGCAAGTTGTGGGTAATAAAGTAGAGCTTTTACCATTATCGTTATTCAATTGCCTAAGTGTGATTTGCTGAGTCTTAGAGAAAAGCGGCAATGTTTTCTTGTTGTTTTTATTTTCTTGTACTATTTTAGAAATTATATATACTTTTATACAATGTACTACAGTCAGAAACAACTCCATTGCTACATATAATAGTTTTACCTTGTAGTTATATATATTTACAGAAGATAACAGTGGTTACATAAATTATGCAATAAATGTTTTCATTTAAAAATGTTTACTTGTATTTTCCTTGTATATTTATATAGATAGATACATTACATTATCGGTTGTATGTCCACGATTATTTGTGTGAGAAATACTGAGTTTGGTGTGCTTGGTGCAAACTGTTCACTATGGAATTGACGGGTCTTGGTGGGCTAATATATGGAAGAATATAGGTCAAACTAGTAGCAACATGACCGAATGCAGAAGCAATAACCTTGCGTTGGTCTAAACAGTGTTACTAACCGGTGTGGGATATTTGAAGAACACAATAGAATTATGTCGATCACTTTTTTATTTTCAATTTTTGATTTCATCTGAACGTTAATGAGATACTCTTAATTTCTGAGATTGCTGTTTTTTTTAAACCGATCTCAAATTCAATATAACTTTCTATCTCTTTTTGGTGTGAATATAGATGAGATGCCTTTAGGTGAAAAACATCAAGCTCTTGATACACGACACTCTTTATAGTTTAGGGTTTATTTGCATTGGATAGCACATTTGTCCACTTACAGGTCATCTCGTTTTGTTTTAGCAAATTAACTTAATTTCTTCTATTTCTGACTGTTTCAATAACAGTTGCAGCACAACTCAAGTTATACTATAAGGGCTGCTACAGTACTTAATCGTTTTCCCTTATTTCGTATCACAAAATATTACAGGCATGGACAACTTTTTATTTCGAATCTTGGAAAATTTGAGGTATTTGTCTTAAGTTATTGAAAAACTTAATTATTGCAGGTCATTGACAACACTGGTTCTATATGCATTTGTTTATATCTAGTTTTTTTTAAAAAAATAAGTGATCTAGCTATCTTCAGCTGACTAAGGTGAGCTGACTGGCGCAAAATGCAGAAATATCGATGTAATTTCAAACCTAGAATATTCAACTTAGGCATCGTTAGTATTTGTAGTGCGGAAAGGTGAAATTTGATGCTTAAAAATATTATTAAAAATAAAGGTTTACATTTCGACGCAAACATCTACAATTAATTCGTCACATTTAAAATTAAAAAATAAGGAAAACGAATACAATACTCACCTAAGCTTAGCCTTGTAAAGAAGACAGTTTTCAAAATATCTAAGTCGCCAGTTTTTTGTTGTTTTTTGTTCGTTCTCCGTTGTCCTTGAAAATAGCGAGGTGTGATAAATAAAGTTATTGTTATTCAGTAAGCGCAAAATAGTTCACCTATTAAAATTTTAAACTCTTTTGTCTTTGAAGAAAACATTCTTTTGTGAGAACGCCGCCCCTAAGATCAAAATATTAATGAAAAGATGTAATGAAAGCCTCTATCCAGCCAGCTAACACTAGACCACAAGTTATCTTTTAGAAAAGCAATGCTAAACATGTCCAAAGGGAAACAAATGTTATGATGTTGCATCAGAAGATATATTTAACAATTGCAGACACCAAAACACAGAACCGATAAGACAGTTATCAGAACATATGTTCACTTTATCTCATGTTAAACCCCGAACTAACCCATTTACAGGAGAAGAAACCACATGTTTCCCCCCATTGTTCGCATTGTTTGGATCAGATCTATCATAAAGCGGCGAGGAGTTCATAAACCTCGTTTTAAAAATACTTATTATACGGTTCGGACGGATAGTTATAATTAGAATAAATATATCAGGAAAATAAACATACATCTCGGAGTACATTACATTCGAAACATATGGCCGGCTACAAGTACCATAATGGTTCTCGATGTGTAACAACTTGACGTGTACTTGACACCTAATCAGGGTGGAAGCTATAGGTGATTAAGTTTGTCATCGCCTCTTTCAGCTACGCCTCAGTTTTTAGATTTATCGACGCCTAACGATACTTTTTTCTCGATTTACCACGATCATTATGATTCAATGGTGGTAACGAATTTCACAGAATGGGCTATTCACAAAGGCTACAGGGTTAACAATTTGATTTAGTTAAAAGCGACGTCGAACATGGATTATAAACTGTTTAACAGTAATTTGAAAGTGGAAACAAGTTTTGTGGCGATTATTCTACCAGTTTTGTTAAATTTTGCGCTACAACGTTCCGATTAATTAATTAAATATCAACTCCTAATTTCTTCAACAAGATTTGATAGAATTGTAAATAAACTTTGAATTTTGCATATTTTTAATCGTATCGAAAGAAACCGGCCTTATCTCAATTCTGACTGCATTTTTGTGATGTCCAAAAGATGCTTGTAAACTTTGCCCTTTAAATTCCATCACAATAAAAAATTGAGGAGCATCTGGTGAGAGGATTGGTCACTCCATTACACTGCTTTAGTCGACTTTCTGCAGCAAAATTGTACATTTATAGCTAGCAATTGATGTTTGTAAATGTTTTTATAATGTTATCGCCAATTAAAATAATATGAGTACTTACACCATATAGCTAATTCACAGAAAAAATGAGGTTGAGGTTTTTCTAAACGATAACAAATCTTACTTATGCGATATTACTGTAATCAGAAAAACTAGCTCTACGAATTCCGATGAAAAAAAAAATAAAGGCTGCTATAAAAAATAATCGCGATGTCATAACAAAAACAATTGAATGAAAAAACATCAACCTGAAAAAACATCTTCCTTTTTTATTCGACAACTTAGCAGTAGCCTAAGCTGCAAGATCCCTAAATTACTTCTAGTTCTACAAAACATTGTAGATTTTAATGTTGAGCCAAGGAAGATTGAAAAAACTTGTTAAAGTATAAAGCTTAACATTTAAAGGGTTACATAAAGTTTTCTTTATTTGATTAATGTAATTAGTAATACTTGAGATAAAAGCATTTGTACGGAATAACATGGGAACATAAATATTTCTCAGCAAACTTTATATCTAAAAAATTAGTTATAGTTGCAAAACTTTTGTAACATTACTAAAATAGAGATTAAAAACACGAACAGTGAGTACTAATGTAATTTCTATCACATAACCTTCAAAATTGCATCCAACATTTTCTTCGACTTGGACGAGAGATGGGCGCGAGTGTCATTTCATTTCTGATTTCAAACATATACATTTTTCCTAAATCCCATGTACATTGTTAGCAACAATAAATTATCCACAACAGATGATTTTTTCTAATGCTTTTAAAAAACTAGATTAATTAAAAAGACTAGGAAGCTGTGATATATTTATTGGAATAAAAAATACAGTTGATAAATCCTTTTATTATATTTAATGGTTTATAAAAACATCGTAATCATTACCCAGCAATATTTATGGTTACATAAAGTTTTCTTTACTTGATTAATATAATTAGTAATACTTGAGATAAAAGCATTTGTACGGAATAACAAAGGAACATAAATATTTCTCAGCAAACTTTATATCTAAAAAAGTTTCAAAACTTTTGTAACATTACTCAAATAGAGATTAAAAACGAACAGTGAGTAATAATGTAATTTCTATCACAGAACCTTCAAAATTGCATCCAACATTTTCTTTGACTTGGACGAGAGATGGGCGCGAGTGTCATTTCATTTCTTTAGAACTAAATTAACATAATTCTCGTTGTTTTATCAGTTCACATCATTTACGGATTTTAAATAAAGGATACAAATCTTTGCGACGATAATACGATATGTTTGCTATATATAATAATTAGATTTATTGTATATAGTTTACACACAATACATTTTTGAACGCGTACGCATCTTTACCCGAATTTGACGCGCAATATCTCCGATGTCCGAGGTCTGTAGGTTCGCAGTGTGCACAACCGCTAGTCAATTATTAGCGCTGTTGCCACATCTACATAATTTTTATGCGTTCATTAAATATAATTTAAAACTACTTAAATATGATATTTTTATGTTGTTAATTAGTCAATATGTATGCTATGTGCATACGAGTAGATTTCTTTGTTATATAGATAATGTTTATCGCAAATAATTTAAATATAATTTAATTTTTTCAAATTGGCAGCGGGTTGTAGTCCCATAAGAAAAGCATAGGACCCCCTGCGCTCCTCACTTCCCTCAAACCCCGATATACCTCCTTAAATGAATCCTTTTATACCATCTCAGTCTGTTGGCCCAATAATGGCTTCCACTTATTTCGATAATAAAATTAGGTCTTAAGATGTTCCACATAATGCCAATAAAATTGTAAAAATCTGGCATGATGAGCGAGCAATCACGAGGTCGTAATATCTGCTCACATGGTACATAAATTTAGTAATTCTGAATGAGTAATGTTCCAATATATGAACCCACTAATGTAAAATGAAGGATGGAGGCGTATCGTTTTTTTGTTTTTGTCATAAATAATATTTATATAAATTTCTAACGGCATAAGTGAGATTATTTCCATCGTTGCTTGAAAGTTCAATTGCGCACGATGTTTTAGTGCAATGCCTGTTTTTCTGAAAAAAAAATACCGTCATCGAATAAAACCGAATAAAACTGAATAGTTCATAAATTAACTCCTAAAAAAAGTAATAATTTTGCGATCCTACCTATTGCAAATACTTTAGAAAGTTGTAATTATTAACCTACAAACAAAAAAATCATATAAAAACTTCATTTTGTATAATTAAGAGAATAACTCTTGGAATAATTAGTCCGATAACCATTGCTAATAATGGCTTAGTCACAGAAACGCTGACACGTTTTCCAGAGATTGCGTTAATATCGCAAGTAATTGCCTGCCTTTAAGGGACAATCACATCCAATTCAACGATAAAACATTTATATTATTTCCTTATGTTGTCTTGTCTTGAGTACCATTTACCTCTCAATCAATCACGTCTATTTTATGGTTATTGTTAGTCATTTCGTTTTCATCGACAAGGTGAACTAGCAGTTTAGTCTCTTTAGGTGTCTGAGTATTTTGTTAGGAAATTATTTAAAATAATGTAAATGCCGTGGAAATATAAAAATAGAAATTTAGCACCTTCAATAACAGAGTGAACGGAGAAACGATAGATTTTTTTTTTAAATAATTCGATATTTCCTGTAAACATGCCATTTTTTTTTATAATTTCTCTGTAGAAGTCGATTGATTATGTACTATTTTGCCGTTCTTATTTCTTCAGCAATATTGTTGACTGATATACAGTCCAATCTGCAGAAGCCCAAAATATCGTTATTGTGATACTTTTCCACAGACCGTATAATACACACCACACAGTGAAGATAAAATGTTATTAACAATTTACGTCACAAAAAATGCTTGTTTATTTGTTTTTCTTCAATATTTCGGTTGAATCGTTCTCTGCGAAGAAAATGTAACAGATCATTTTTGTTCTAAATGAAATTTTCTACAAGATAGCATCGCCCCAATTTTTTTATTTAGTGTGATTAACTTTTAGAAAATTGACAACTATTTTAAGGAAAACGTAAATTTTTGCCATTTTTTAATCAGAAAATTATTTTTACAGTAAAAAAAAATTGGAACTATGATATCTTACAGAAAATTTAATTTAAAATAAAAATGATCTCTTTAATTTTCTTCGAAGAATACGATCCAATCGAGATATGAAACGAATTGTGAGGTTTATGGAAAATTACTATCTTTGAATCCCTGTCCACTAGACTATTAGGCCAAGCAAATAAAATTTTTACTTGAAAAAGGTCCTATCCGCGAGATTATAGTAAAATTGTCTAAAGGAACATAATACAAGACATCTCTCATCTCGTGAGTCCAAAAATTTTATTAGCTAAATTTTCTATTTAAATAAATAAGTGAGGAAAACAGTTTTTTCACTTTGCAGGGAAAACCATCAATTCTAGCGAAAAGTGACTCTGAGACAGCTTGTAGGGAATAAAATTATCTACAAAATGAGACTTGTTAAAATAAAATCGGTTAATAAACAAACAAGTTATTGCAAAAAAACAAGAAAAGTACCCATTTTTTAATTTGTTTATAACTATCGCATTTATTGTTAAAATCTTATAAAACCTATGACAAGTTGAGGGTTTTGTTATACTTTGAAAGTGTGCCAAAAATGGTCGCTATAGCTGCAATAGTTTTCGCACAATTCAATTTGTTTATAACGGGGGCTCCAAAAGTTATGAACTTTAAGCCTCTGTACAGGCGTTAATTTTCAATCAAACGTGATTCTGAAAGCGTCATTGTAATCTTAAAGACGGCCTATTAAAAAATATCACCGTTTGTTTGACATTAACATTCTCAAATCTACGACCAACAGGAGCCAAGATAAGAATTTTTTTTTTTAAATCGTAGCGCAATTGTTTATAAACATTAAGACTTGAATTTTTCGCAAAATAAAGTTTACGACGTAAACTACAATTTCCTGTGAATTGCATTGAAAAATGTGGAAAATTAACGACTCACGAGCCCTTTAAAGAGAAGGTACTCGCTAAGTAAACTGTCCGGCGGCCGGCGGCGTTATGGTGGGGGAAGCTCGTCCAAGCGGTCGCGCGCGCGAGAAAAGTTAATTCCAAAGTTCAAATTGATGCGCGTTGTAAATTTTGCAATATCTCGGCTTCTATTAATCGTAGAAACTTCTTTTTTTTTAAACTGGGGTAGCTCGACGAAAAAATAACAATGGGCATATTTACGTTACGAATTCGTAGAATAGCCCTGAACCCAGAAAAAATGCAACAAAACAAATTGAATTGTGCGAAAACTATTGCACCTACTGCACCCACTTTTGGCACACTTTTAAAGTATGACAAAACCCTGAACTTGTCATAGGTTTTATAAAATTTTAACAATAAATGCGATAGTTATAAACTAATTAAAACATGGGTAGTTTTCTTGTTTTTTTGCAATAACTTTTTTGTATATTAACCGATTTTAATTTAACAAGTCTCATTTTGTAGATAATTTTATTTCCTACAAGCTGTCTGAGAGTCACTTTTCGCTAAAATTGATGGTTTTCCCTGCAAAGTAAAAAACTGTTTTCCTCACTTATTTGTTTAAATAGAAAAGTTAGCTAATAAAATTTTTTGACTCACGAGATGAGAGATGTCTTGTATTATGTTCCTTTAGACAATTTTACAATAATATCTGGATCATATTCTTGCAACAAATTCTGGCATTGTAATTGCTTTTGTTACAATTTCTACGGATTTGATTCCTGCCCACAGAATAATGTTTTGCGATATAAAAGTTGATAAACACGGCACCGCAAATTGCGAGAAAATAATATTGATAGGTTTGCTCTCAGGAAATGTTCTTGAAATATTTCAGTTAAGAATTTTTAGAAACGCATCAAGTGTTTCTTTCATCACTTGATCGTGTAGTGATATGAGTTTAATCCCCAATAAAGGTTAAAGTTCTCGTTTTTAATGAAAAGCCTTTTACATTCCTGTGTGGTCAAATACCACATTCATTGTTATTTCAGTGAGAAATTTAAAATTTTTACTGTGCATCGACGGAATATATCCGGTATATTTAAGATAATGTAGTCAAGTTGACAAGTTCATATAACAATTGTGATTTATTGCCGAAGCAAATGTAAAGCAGTTATAATGTATGTGCGATTTTCGAATGAAATTTGTTACATGTTAAATATGTAACGATATAACGATAACTTTCTAAAAAAAATCACAACTATTTAAATGTGAACATATCGATTGCTACATTAGAGAATATATTTATCAACATACGTAATAACAGTTGTAAACAACATGGTTAATATTGCGTGTTTGTTTACTAATTTTGTTTATAATTCAGAAGATACAAAAAGGTTAAACACTAAGTTGCTGCTTTTTTGGGAGGTAATAACTTTAATAAAAATAACTAACAAAGATTAAACATTTCCTATTTTTCTATTCCTCAACATTGCAGGCTTAAAATAACAACAACCAACTGTGCTTACGATGACAATGTTTATATTTATATTAGCAATGTTTATATTTAGCAGCTGATTGTCACTAATCATAACAAACTATCTAGACGATTGAAATTACGAGATATTACAATGTGGTTCAAAGGACAGTTCATCTATAATATTAAAATTAACATTTTTTATTAATAATTCAACTTCATGTTTAAAAGTACTGTTGATGAGGTGGCTTAAAAACATGATTTATTTTAAATGATTTATACTAAAGTAAATATTTGTTGTCACAATTAATATTAAGGTATATTTATACAAATTGACGAGCAGGACTAAAAAAATTAAAACAACTACTCAAGGTTTTCAGGAACCTCGGCAATTTAAACGCGCGAAACTGAATCAATTTAACAATTTAAGAGGGAAAACTTATCACACGTTTTATTTATAATAATTTTTATGCAAAGTGTAGTAACGACTTCCTATTCACTTATACCCGAGCTACAGCGTGCCGAGAATATCAGCATAAATTAAGAAGACGTAAATATAAATTACAATAATAAGCGTTTGGTCGTTTAAAATTCAAGCCGTCTTCCAAATTTGTATAACGGAATGCCAACTGCTTGATTCAAGGTGTGTAGAACTACCAATTTAAAAATGACATTATTACATGAATCATTTAAAAATGTACAGGAGAACTATCACAAAATATTGACTTGTTCAATATTTGAGTTCCTTCCACTTTTTACGGCGGGCGTGTCAAAAGTTACTGACATAGGAACGTCTTAAGTTCAATTCAATAATTATTTAAAACTAGACTTAGATGATGCGGTCGCTCGCCAAACATTTCTCGAACATAAATATGCTAAATATTTAAGAATTATGTGAAACATGAGCAAATATCCCTAAATATTATATGCGTGATGTGTGTACTTATCAATTATTGTTAGCTTGTCAATCTCTTGTCATTTTTTTTTGAAAATATACACTGTGTTTCACTTTTCACAAAGCCTTCTTTATATCTCGGTTGATTTAAATACAAACGATATTGATATTTCAGTACGAAATAATTACCTGATTATTCTGATTTGATTTTAGTCATAGGCGTCAGGTTCTAAAATTAAAAGGTAATGGACGAAAAATATATATTAATACTTCAATTTCAAATAAGACAGATATAAGTGTGGCTTCATGAAACAGTATAGAGAGCAATTGGAAATTGTTCGAAGTATTGATAATGGTGTTTTCCTTAATGTGTTTTTATTTACTGTCCCAATCATCTCATACCAGATAACATTCATTTGTTAAGTAGTCCAAACGATATGCCATTTATGCAGCTTTCTCGGGTATTTGATAGGTTAAGACATGCTAAAGAATGTGTCGATATCACCATCCACACGATGCGGTATTTATTTACAATAGTACATATTGCACCAAATAGAGTTATAAGATATTTCTTCCAATTAATCATACTATTTTCTGTAACTTTTTTATCAATTTCAGTAATGTCAATAGGGAGAGTAAAAAAGTAATATACAGGGTGTTAATTAAGCATGTACAATAATTTCAACATTTGTTGTCTTAAAATCACTCAAATAATAGTCTGTTGAATTTATTGTACATACTTAATGAACACCCTGTATTTATAATATGGGTTGTATAAATTGAAAGTATGTGTTATAGTATTTTCTTTATAGTATACACTAATACTAATATATGGCAATGGCGTTTAGAACAAATAAAAAAATGTTCCTAAATTTCCTTCTCATCAAAGCGTGTTCTAGATGTAAAACGTTTATTATTGGAAACCGTTATATTTATAAATATATTTTAAAACATAAAAAACACGTGTTTTTGAAAATTTATTAAACTGAGCTCTAAAAATAAAAACGATTTGATTTTTGCCAACTGCTGTTCAACGACACAAAGAGCGTTTTATGTAATTTGTTGTTTGCTTCTATCAGTTTCCTTGAGAAAACTGTCATCGTCTTAGATACATAAAAATATATTGATTAACATTTTTGTTGCTATTTATAAGTAGAAGAGAAGTATGTATTTTAACTTTAGCTACGCCCTCAAAAAAAAAAAATCAAATTTACAATGATTGTAGTAATATATCAAGTAAGTATATATTTGTGTTGTTACAACTTCGGCATTGAAAAGATTCCATTTACTTAAAAGGTAAATTTGATAAGATAAATGATGTTGGCTTATATTAAACTACCTGCCTGCGTTTTAATCGGTTTATTTCTTCTATTTATTAACTTCGTTTTAATTAAAATATTTCCGTGTCCAGAACAACGAAAGTAAAAATTAATTACACACAAAAAAAAAATTCTGTGCATCGGACTAGACTACCATATCCTTGTGTTTTCGAGATCGCCGAGTCCGAGGTCCATTTGACCTTGTCAGGTCAGATTCAAGGTCATTTTAAGGTCAAATCGAGAAAAAATCATTATATCGGGTTAACCGTCTATGCTAAAGCATTTCATGTAAATACTTTCAATTTTTTGTGTTATATTTCCTCGATTGCTTGTAAGATGATACTTGGAACATTCGTAGCAAAATCCTTCAAGATTTTTGTTGCAAGAGTGTTCAGATGAAGAACTTTCTCCATTTTTTTTGCAATGAAGACTCTAAAGTCTACCAAAATTCTCCCTCAAGTTTAAGCACGGAAACTATCCAGAACATTTCTTACCGCGAAGGATGAAAGTGTTAGTAAGCAATAATGCTGTATAAAATTATAGTATGAGATTTTCAAATGTGATTGAAGACTCGTGAATGTTGAGAGTCTTTCAGACCATTATAGATGAGAGAGGCAAAAATTGTTTTGTAAGACAAGCCAACTAATACGTATTAGAATTAAGTATCTATCAAATGAAGTCCTAATAAAGCGACCAAAACCTAGAGTATTCCCACTAAACCCTATTTAGAAATTATTAGTTTAACCTCAAAATGACATCTTGATCCAGTAGAGACAAAAGGACTAACTAATTTGGACTCGTCGACCCGAACTGATAAAGGAAGGGCTGTTATATTAGAGTTCAAAAAAGAAATTCTTGATATGTTTATAATGAAACAAATTTTTAAAAATATTTCTCAAAATGTATAAAAAAACATAAAAACTCCTTGAATCTTCAAAGTGAGAGGCTAGAAATTTTGAAATATTTCGTTTCTTTATATAACTTCTATCGCTAACCGACATTCTTTAATCGGATTCAGTTTTAATTATTCTTCTTTTTATATTCTAACCCAAATACCCACAACCGGTCCTGATTACAGTCTAGCTTCGGAATAAATAAATAATTTATTTTAAAATCACATGGGAATAAATAAATATTTTATTTCATATTACGAATAACATTAAGCCACGGAAACACGTTACGAACCATAGTTAAATATGTACCTACAGGCTTCTTTAATGAATTTTTACTTTACTATTTGAATACAAATAGACGTACCGCAGAGTATTCTACTGGCCCGACTGTTTATAGGGGAGGAATAAATATTAATGTGATTTGTAATCGGTACTATTAATAGTACTTTTATCCTTTTAATTTAAATTTTAAGATTTTATTATATCGTAAAATCTCCGCGATTAACAATATGTTTACAAGGAGAACGTTTTCAACATAAACAACACAAAAAGGATACCCTAAGAATATTGAGTATCCAGTACCATCTCGAACGTGCTATGAATTTTATGAGGACATTTATACGTTTACTTGGAGAATCTCATCACGATAAAGTGAGAGAATCTTGATTTCACGGGGAAAATTTTATTTCCTAAACAGAATATTATTCTAAATATTGAAACCCACGTGATAAAAATATATTCTTGCATATTCTTCCATAAATTTGGATTTAGTTATACAGAGTGGTCCGAATTTTATGCAGGAAACTTCGAGGGCAGATAGAACTAAAATAGTAGGTGTTTCGGTTATATTTTTTTACAACGTTAACACCCGATCTTGTCCGAATTTCGTGAGGATTTTCTTGTGACCAAATATTGTGAAAAGTCACTATCCCTCGCCTTGTGAACGTAGCCTCATCGGTCCAAAGTATTTCTAGTAAGAATTCTGGATTATGTTGTGACTTTAACAACCACTAACAAAAATTCAGGCGTCTCCCTGCATCTCCCACAAGTAAATTTTGCACAGGTTGTAAATGGTACGGATTTCTACCATCCTTATGAAGAACTTTTCAAATTTACTCACCCCAAGTTACCGAGATGTTCTTCATGTATTTAGCCGAAGATCGTCGTCAAATGCTCTTAAAATTTAATTTCTGTGCCTTTCATTGCGTCGTCGTGATTTTCCAAATATTGTTTAAATCCAAAAAGATGAAAGCGACGAGTGTAAAGAATTTTGTTGATGTGCTTACAAATTGCACTTGCTTTTAAGCATAAATATAAATATTCTTGTAATATTATGGTTAGAAGTGTCTGATGCTACAAGGGGATTGTATTGGTATAAATAACTTGAGAACGGTGAACTTCAGAGAAAAAATTCAAGTAACCTTTTTTATGTATTTTGTGCATTAGAATATAAATCCGTTACAACAGCTTGTAAAAAATACAGCGGCGTCGGGTTTTTTATAAAAAAAAGGGATGGCCCTGTCCAGTTGTACACCACTGGTTGAACCTTTATAGCTCATATTTTAGGGAATACAAGGCCTACTATCATGTATTATCTGATCTAAATTTTATTGAGATCGGTTAATAGATTCCGGAGATATAAACAAATAATCATTTTTTTTAACAAATTTAACATCCTGTATCTCTAAAACGAGGCCTTGCCAGACCTATGTTTATAAGGCAAACACCTAATATTTTAAAGAGATCTATCTGCCCTAGAAGTGCATAAAATTCGGACCACACTGTATAAACAAACAATTACGTTGATCGTGATAAGTCGAAAAATTGTAATATCTATATTTATAAATAAGGTATGAATCATATTAAATATGTAGGACCCGACTGGATATAACCTTAAATAGTGTTAAGTTTGTTTAGCTCTGGAAATGTGGTAATTATTAGAAAAACAACGGGAAGTTATTGCATTTCCATGACCAATATATGCCTTTATTTTGTAAGTCTCGTTCATTCGTGACGTCACCATATTCTCAAAGGTATAATCTTTCCGATATCAATTGAAAAGCCACGAGGATGACAGTATGTACCAGGTTCGGTCGTTGACGCAGCAACTCGACATTGAAATATTTCCATTTTCCATAAACATGAGTCGGGGAATGTTTGCTTTGTGAAGTGCACGATGAGGTTAAAATTCCTAAAAGTGGTTTTTTAAAACAATTAAAAATGAACAAATTAAAATTTACCCATATATTTTACTTTTTATGTTACAACTAAATGGTAACTATGAACCAAATTCATTCAGTGGGTAAAACTGAGGAATCAAAGTAAAATATTGTGTTATCTTTCTTGAGATGACATCGGTTCATTTATTTAGAACCAAGAGGTTGGCAGTATGTATCAGGTATGGTCGCTGACTTGACATTTAAATATTTGAAAAACTTGTTCCCATATTTATTTAGCCATACCCATATACAGATCTGGTCGAACTAAACGTGCAGGTGGTAGAAATGTATACGCCCAGTTGAAGAATGAGCGTGTGGGCAAACAGTAATACACACTGTTGCTCTGGTCGACTGCGTGATAAATTTCAGTTGTCGCCAAGTTGTCTGACAGTGCAGTGCAGCAATGCGGAATTTGGTGTCATTCAGGTAATTTTAAATTATTATAGGCACCTTCTATTAATCATTCATATTACAATTGCGAAAGGGAGAAATAAGAGGGATATTTGTTTTACTAATATTATTATAACATGGCACTTTGGAAACCTTTTGAAATGGAACAAAACGAAATTTAACATCAATATAATAAAATTGTTTGAGGACATAAATAATTAAAATATGTTGTTGGTCCAATGAACATATAATAGAAATTTTCTACACATTATATACAAATTATTATAATTTTTACCTTTAGCAGAAAACTTTTTTAGGGACGTCTATGAAACTCATTAAATTTGATTGTTCGGTTTTTTTATACATGTTCAACTGACTTCGGAAAGACTAGTCGAGATTAGTCCCTCTTGTATCCGTATCTAATTCCTTGATGTAGGCACATTGGACTGATTTTATTACTTTATAATTCAATCAAGAAAGGCATTAGCGATCTAACTTTATATAGAAATCTATCTACATAAAGTTAGGTTAGGTCAGGTTAAGTTTTCCTTTATAGGTGTTATATAAAAAATTAACATAATCTAACAGATCTGTGTAGGAATTATGTATAAATTTATAAAGTAAGCTTACGATATTCTTTATATAGTTTATATAAAAAAACATAACCTATCTTCGGGAATACAGAAAAGAGGAACTTAATCTAAATCGTTAAACTTATGTAAATCATTGTTTAAATTAAACAGTAACAGCTGTTTTACATTGACAATTTATTGATCAATTAATTCATGAAGTCGCTTCATCAAGAAATTGGACAAGTGTAATGCACCAAATAACTTCATGAATTTATTTATCAAGTTCTTGACGAATTAGAGCATGTTCTAATTTTCGTCAATTTCTTCGTGAAGTTCGGAAGTACCAACCCAACAGATTTCCAGCCTCAGATCAGTAATGAGGTTATGTTATTGGAATATGTAAATAATTATGTGGCGTCGTACTAGTTTTGCATTGTTTTTACTGATTTCTTACTTACAAAAACTAATATTTATATAATATATGTCAGAACGGTACCGCTGTTGTATCACTACAATTATGACTGGAAAAGTGACATTTTTGAAATTTATTTGCTTCTTTGATTCATTGGTAGAACTGATTTAAACGTCAAAAAACTTGACAAAGTCTGTAGCAGTGTAAAGCCACACTGTTTACCAATAAATTCGTGAATTAATTCATGAAGAACTTTGTCAATTTATCCATCAATAAATTGTCAATGTAAAAAAGCTTTAAGTAAATATTACTAACCTATAACAAACGTACAATCGTATATGTAGCAATATATTTATACAGTTCCCCAAAAAATTAATTTTCTCCTATTTCATTGTTTATTACCAACTTGAATTTAGTACAATAATTATGTTGTATTAAATCTTACCTAAAAGACGTACGTCTTCCATATTTTCTTATGAACATGTAAATGTTTCTCAAGATGCGATAATTACGAATACGAAACTTTATAACAAAATACAGTTTTAGCAAAAAGTCGCTTACTAAATATTTACCTTAGGTAATGATAATATTCATCTTCACCTTTTTTAAATCAACTGTGGAAACTGGTACCAGTCCATTCCATTTAAAATACAGATACGAGAGAAAATAGACATTTTCATTCATGATTTATACCCGAATGCCTTTATTATTTTTCTTTACGAAAATGACTTTCTCTTAAAAATATAATAAAGTAACTGACTGATTTCCGAATTCATAATTCGTTTTACGGTATTTGAAAAATATTTATGAACAAACATGATTTATATAAAATACAAGTCTCCGTATCTTCATAACCTGTGCACATTTTAAATAGCTACAGTAAATATTCTAGAAAGAGTACAGCGATGCCTTTTTTAATAAACGCATTGACGAATAACGAGTATTACACGTATATTTCATTTTGGTTTTAAAGACATACCGTTAGTAAAGATATCCATTTCCACTCACCATCACACTGTCACTTTGTATCTAAAATATGGGAAAAGTATTCATTCCGGACCACGCCACATTTATCAGATTACGATATCGTTTTTTTTATCTGTGCAACTGATAAAGGCGTGTGAATTTGATCGATGAAAATTCAAGTGTAGCAGGCAGCGTGAATTCATTTAGTAAAACGACTACTGATGTTAAAGTTATCGGAAGAAATCAATCGACACGCGATCTGAACTGGCTATGACGAAATATTTAGTTAGTCTTTTTTGAGATTGTGAATGTAATTAGAAATCTAGTATTTTATTATGTTTCCACAAGTGAAATTTTGTATAAAATATATTACAAAATTACTAAAAATTATTAAATAGTATTTAGAAAAATTTTAATTTTAATTTAGGCGTCTTCTTTTCAAATCACATTGTGACAAAATTATAATTTAAAAAAATTAATAACTTGTTTTTTAAGATATTCAGTTGAAATGTTTTGAATTGTCATCCAGTGCAAGCACAGTTTTTGTGTTATTATGATAAAAAAATGAACGTATTAACGGGGGAAGGGTGTATTTTAGTAGTTGTTTCACCTATTTCTTTCACGCACGCCTATGAGTCAAATGTTTTGTGGTTTAAAGCAAACGTTTCTTACTTGTACTTTTTTACTTTTGTACAATTTTGATTAGAGCTTTGTTTAAGAGATAACTAAAACTTCCTTGAATTGATGTCTTTAAAAGATGTACTAAGCTTTACAGACATTCTTATGTGCTATCGACTGGATTAATGGGTTGTGTTTCTACTTCATATACACGGTGATACACAATTTATCCAAAAATATTTGGGAATAGATACGTCATGAAACATTGAGTATAAGTATACCTTAAAAATTTTGAAAAATCATAGTTTCAGAGAAAAAAATTATTGAAGTTGTAGTATTTTCAACCCTCTCTCCACGTGACCCCAGGCGAATCCGAATACTAACATGTGAAATTCGATTTTAATATGTACTTATTAACAATTTTGCGATAGTGTTTACATTAGTTTTTTTCAAGTGTCAAAAATAGGTTATGAGTATAGCAAGTCGAAGTTGATGGATATCGTTTTTTTTTAAATGTTGAAAAAACATAGTTTCAGAGAAAAAAGTATTGAAGTTGTAGTATTTTCAACCCTCTCTCCACATGGTCCCTGGCGATTCCGAATACTAAAATGTGAAATCCGATTTTAGTATGTGTTAACGTTTTTGCGATAGTGTTTACATTAGTTTTTCAAGTGTCAAAAATGGGTTACGAGTATAACAACTCGGAGTTGATGGATATCGGTTTAATTTATGGTGAAGCAACACAACATTGCAGAAGTGTATTTTTAAATAATTTTCGAACTGCCCTTTTTGTTTTTTTTACAAAATTGTATTTGTAAGAGTCCCTTATACATTCCAAAAGTTTTTTTCGATAAGTTCTAAATCACCCGGTATGAAAGCCAAATTGGCTTTGCAATTTACTTTTAAGAATTTATTTATTTGTTTATTTTGTTTTAGCATAAAATCTGTGTGTTTCCAATATGCCAATTCTGAAATCGAATTGCAGAAGGCAAAAAACTATAAATTTTCCAGCATATTAGATTTTCTATTATCTATAATATCTTTTTGTCTCGTTTCCCCAGTTCTAATAGAATATAACTTAAAATTTGGATTTTAATTGAAATAAGTAAATTTAATGAACATTTAACGAAAATTTTTCCCAAAGTCGGTATTTCAATATAGTTACATCATTTTTTTTCCAAAAGAAGACCAAGGTAAGCAAAATTTCAAGAAGTTGCAAAATCACGAAAATAAAGGAAAAATATTTGAGAAACCAACAGTTATAAAAAACCCTTAATGTGCACTGGAAAAACTGAGGCGGGGTTGGTAAATGGTAGTAACTAGGTAAATGGTAGTAACTACAACCCTCTTTCCCGTGGTGGTCTTGTTTGGATTTTTTAAAACAAAATTATAAAAATGTACCGGTACACACATAAAAACGTATCTTTAATAATAAACTACAAATTTCTATAAAAGCAATTGTTTCTTATGAAGAAATATTTATTTAATTTGATCATATATCTTTATTTCAGTATTACTCTTGTATTTGGAAAAATTCTATTTTATGTTTAGAAAATGTATTAGAATCAAAGATACATCCTAAATTTAAACATATAATATAATATATTAAAACATAGTAAATTATAATGTAAAACAAATCAATTTCTTTAAAACAATCATGTTTTAAGGTTGCATCTACATTTTGGTTATTTTAATTTAAATAAACTTATTTAAAACAAATAAATCATAAATCCAAATTAAGACACTTATTTTATCAAAGGAATAATAATATTTATTGACATAAAACTATCATATCGTTAAATTTTCAGATAAACTGCATTTAAAGATGTGGTATAGTTGATTTTAGTATATTGTTTTAATTCAAAACTATCATATTTTTAAAACTACGGCGAAAAGCGTGGATTAACTTTCAGGGACAGCCAAAGGCATTTAGACTTTTAACTTCTACCACACGCAGTTACTCGTCTCGTATGTGTTTTATAACTTGCAGTGTAGTGTGAGTGTGTATGGTGTATAGTCTGTGCATGGTGTACTGTACTGTGTAGTACATCGTAGGAGTGTGTAATGTAGTCTTAGACAAGAACAAGACTATTTAGAACATTTAACTGCTTCTGATTATGGTGTTAAGGAAAATTGCATTTTCATTGAACTGGATGACTTTCACATATATAAAAATATTAGTTGTGATTTAATGCATAACCTTTTCGAAGGAATCCATCGTTATGAAATGGCGAAAATTATTAACAATTTATTATCTAATAACTATTTTACATTAAGCTACATTACTAAATGCTCGAATTAAGTATTACTCTTCTCTTATATGTATAAATAAAAACATTCCTCCAAACATTAAGAATGCATGAACAAATTAGAAATGGTTATATTACTGTCATCTTCATGCTTTCCTTAGTTTTAAATTTTCATTTAATTGTTAGAGATTTAGTTCCAGAAAATGATAAAACATGGATACTATATACTTAATTTTATTAGAAATAACCGAAATGTTATTTTTGTCTATCTTTAATGATGGATCCATTGATTTTTTAAAATGTCTTATTGAAGACCATTACCTAATGTGTTTAGAACTATTTAAAGAAAATTTAAAGCCTAAATTTAATTTTTTGCTTCACTACCTAAATTTAATAAAGAAAATTGGACTTGTAATACATGTTAGCTCCATTAGATACGAAGTAAAACATAAAGATTTAAAATATTTAGCTACCCTTATTACATGTAGAAAAAATGTACATTTTTCACTTTGTATGCGGATGCAGCTTAAATTATAGTATAGAATTTTATCACAAACACGTTTGAATATGGACCAATTCAAAATTTAATAAAAGGAGACGTCATCCTTCCATCTAATTCAGAAATTTCATCTTCAAGTTTTTGCGTGCCATGGTTAAAAATTAATGGTATTTTTTACAAAATCAAGTCTTGTGTTTTATTAGGTATCCTAATCCTTCTTTCGGTATAATAGAAAACATCATTATTAATGAAGACAACAATACAATAATTTGTTTTCATTTCTATTTATTAATTACCTTAAATTATGATTTGCATCATAGTGCTTATTCTGTGAAGATCTCTGAAAATTTTGTAACGGTAGACATTAAAACTTTAGGAACAGTTAAACCTACCGTATTTCACACTGTCTCGGAAAAATTATTTATATTTTTGTGAATGTTATTTTATACATAAACAGCTAAGGAACATTAATTCTTAAAATTATTTCTTATATTTGTAATGTTTTGTGTATACGTTTATTTAAGAAAAAATACATTCTATCCAAACATACTCATACATTTATTTTAACCTTACCCTATCTTTCCTAAAAAAGTTCCAAATTTTTATTCCAAAGAACTATTTTATTTAATTCAGGAAAGTTATAGTCTCATATCAAATAAAACCATTTATTTATATTTAAAAAACAATAATTTTCTTTCAAACATATATTTTGTTTTGTTAGAACAAATGTAATGTTATATTAATTTTATAGTATTTTTAAAATAAAATTACAAATGTTTTCTCTAAACTAATGAAAAATTTGAGTCAACAATATGTACTATATTATTTCAATACATAAATATTTTTCATGTGAAGCGTTTATTACTTAATTGAAATAAATATTTTAAAGAAATAATATTCTTTGTTCAAATACATGTTTGCATTGCGGATATGGGAAGATATTATTTGTTTAGTTTAAATTTTACTGCATTGAATTAAACAATTATTTTTATGTGTGTATGAGATATATGATAATATGTAAAATTTCAATTGAATATCTTAAGGATTTTTTAGTACAAAATCTTATCAAATTAAGACAATGTTCTTCGACACCAGAAATCTGTCTGTGGGGTTAGATATCTTTTGCATATCTAGATTTCTGGTATGGAGGAACATTTAGAAAAAAAATAATTAACTTCATACCTTTATACTTCTGTTGCACTTAACGATCGAAAACCAAAAAAATATTTTAAGTATATATTTTGAAAGAATAAGAACATGGTAAATAACCCTACTGAGCAAAAGGCTTTAGCAATTGATCTAGGAATATATTACTGTTTGCTTTGAGAAGGGGAATTAAACCTGTTGCACTCTGTATAAACAAACCTCTGTGATTAATTTACATTTCCCTTCCGCCTTATCTAAATTGGCTATTATCTGTTAATGCGATGTATTATCTGTTTGCAATGCTATCCTAATTAATAAATACCTCAGGGACTTGGGCCTGTGGAACTTCCAAGTGTTGCTCTGCTGCTGAATGCTGTTCCCGTAGAGTTCTTCAGAATTCCCTCCGCACAACAAACTCCTTGGCCGTATCACGACGCAGTGTTTCACATTTTTGTCTTTCTTCCGAAGATTCACGCGGGCGCTATACGTGGGGCCGCCCGTCATACTTACTCTCTTCACTAGGTCCAGCATGCTGCACGATATGTGTGAATTAGAAAAATTTGATACACTTTCCAAAAGGAACACCGTAAAGGCGCAGCGGACGTAAATGTTCACGGCAGGCGGCGCTTTTCTTGAGATAGAAAAGTTTCTTTCAATGATGATTCTGCTATAAATAAGTGGAACGTGCTTATTCGGGGCAAAGAAAACACTTACGACTAAAAATGGTTTGGATTAAAGTACCCATAATAACTTTATAGCGTTAATAACTGAAAAAAAAACTAAGATTTTATAAGAAAATTTGGTGTTTATAGGTCAAGGAATTTGGAACAAGCCGGACAAGAAACTAAATCATTTAGTACTATTGGCTGTTTGTGTATTGTTTCAGTTCAGTGGGAATTAACCCTTTAATGTTAGAAACTACCGGGAAAAGTAGGTCATCTCACGTGGAATCCACAGAGTAGCTTACGAATTAAATGAAGATGATGATGTGATCATACTAGTTCATGCGGAAAAATTTAAATAAACGTTTTGTGTTTTGTTCAGACCTTCCGGCGATGCGCATCAATGAAGACTAGTTAGATTGGAATACTGAATTATGCGCTATTTTTAGAGCGACAGAAACAATGTTTATTTTATTATCATAAATTCGAAACCAATTAATATTTAAGTATCATTTTTAATTTTAGTTTAAGATAATTGGTAATTATTAGCCGTTTACTAGACGCTGCTGGTATAATTTCTTTAGGTTTCATATCAAATTTTCGGTTAGTTGTTATTCAAGTACTACCTACATTCCATGTGATATTTAAAAATTGTTTCGTCTATCCTAAATATGCTATTAAAATTTTTTGACAAGAAATATCTTTTCGACAATAAATCAAAAATATCCCCTGGTTACAGGCACATTTAAACACTCAACAATAAAACTACTGACCTAGGACGATAACGTTGCAAGTAGGTATGTAAATTGGTAAGACTTACTTTACAGTTGTTGACATTATAAAACAAACACTTAAAAATGAAATTTGTCCTAATCGGAGCGCGACTGTATCGTTTCATCAAATACCGATGGTTCCATTGACTCCTATATACATAGCTAATCGAAATAGCCGGAAATGCATCATTTAACCCCTAGGTTTTATGCATTTCCTATGAGCGTCGATAATTTGAACATGTTTGTTGTTCAGATAGTTATATTACTGTTTTTGTTAGAATGCAAACAAATTCCTTTGAATGTTTTCTAAATCAAACGCAACATAGATAGCAATTTAGAAATTTTATAATTTTAGTAACTGATAGTGAGTGACAAACTTCAAGGTCACTTCCAATTATTAAGGTTATGTTTATTAAATGATCCAGATCAACATCATGTATTATGACACCATTCACTACTCAAGATGAAGCTGTTTGTAAACATCGAGATTTATGTCAAAACTGTAAAAGTGTAAAAATAATGAATTCTATTAATCACTGAGCTAAAGTATTATTTGTGATGATGATATACGAATATTATTTATTAAATAGTTCATACACACATTCTGGATATCTAAAAATGCTATGCAGCAATTTTAATTCTCACAAAAATTCACTAACTTAAATAAAAATTAAATGAAAATTATTAATTAAAATCTAAAATTTCTGTAAAAATTTAAAACATGAATAATGTACACCGACAGCGTCATGTCATTTTCAGAGTAATTTTATATTATTTACCATCTCAATACTGGGATTTTATTTCAGACGACGTAGTAGAACAAATAGCGCCTGTTATCAAATTCGCCTAAAAATAACATGACTAACATTGCTACGAATTATCTATACAGGGTGAGTCATTAATAATGGTACACAGCTCAATGGCAGATTGTTAACGTTAAAATATAGCGATTGAGCCAAATATGCCTTAATCAATAGTTACTCATTTTCGTTCTACAGGGTGTTAAAGTTGAAAAAACCGATTTTTTTGAAAATTTGTAGTTTTACTTTTTTTGAGGTGGTAAATACGAATATGCAAATGGTGTTGGGGTCATGTCTAGAGGGCACTAGTTGTACTGTCCTGTCAATGTAAAAATATGTCTAACTTTTTATATTTTACAATTTTGAATTTTTTAACTAGAAATTGTTGAACTTGTTACAAAACGACAAACTCAACTGTTTTCGAGATACAGACATTTTAAGTTTTTGAGATTCGACGGGAATTAAATTAGAAAATTATTTTTTCCAAAGTGGTAAGCATGGACATAATAAATTGACAGCTGTCAATACAATACCATATTGTTTTCTAGCCAATTTGATTAAGAAATAGTTTTTTCCTTGTCGTTATTTTTTAGAGAAGAGAATATCTTAATAAAAGGCTAAGAAAGTGCATTGAAGTTGCTGGTAGTTAATAATTTGTTAAGATATGCATAATAAAATCTTTAATTGCTGTAATGTTTATCTTAATTCTTAATTCAGGCTTGGTATCTTAAGACCTGCTAATTTTCTAATTTAATTCCCGCCGAATCTCCAAAAATTAAAACGTCTGTATCTCGAAAACGGTTTAGTTTATCAATATGTAACTAGTACACCTTTTTTATTTAGAATTTGTAGTTAAAAAATTCAAAATTGTAAAATACAAAAAGTTAGACAGATTTTTACATTGATAGGACAGTATAACTAGCGCCCTCTAGACGTAACCCCACACTGTTTGCATATTCGTATTTACCTCCTCAAAAAACGTAAAACTACAAATTTTCAAAACAACCGGTCCATACATACTCAAAATATAGATAAAAAAGGAAAATATTTTTCCAACTTTAACACCCTGTAGAACGAAAAGGAGCAATAATTGATTAAGGCATGTTTGGCTCAATCGCTGTATTTTGACGTTAACAATATGCCAAAAAGCTGTGTACCATTATTACTGACTCACCCTGTATAGGGATGTTTTCAACCGTATTCGTGACGTTATCACTATTTTTAAACAGAAACTCGGTAGCTATCCACGACAGAAAACGCGATAAGGTATCGAGTGTGGAAAATAAGGCCATTACTTCCCATTAAAGGCATACCATTCTTACTAATCTAAAGTTTCAGTTTTCAGCCATACATCTACGTTAAAGAAAATGATTATTGAAATTTACCGCCGAAGTCTTTATCGAAGAAAATTTATACAGGGCGTCCGTTAAAGAATGGGCCAAATTTTATCACTAGATTCTGCGACGAAAATTAATGGGGAAAAGTCATATAGTCATAGATACGTTAAGGCTTTTTTTCTTGATATGAGGAGTTTTAATGGGGACCTACATCATTTGCTGCAATTTTACGTTAATACAAAAAACAATTGTTGCGTGCAAACTATATTTTCGAGACCCTTCAAAAAATACTTCGATATACATACTTATGATAATAAAAAGGGTAAAACAATATTATAACCACAGTGTTATATTCTAACAACAAATTAACAGCAAAAACAAAAAATCTAAACAATTAATTTGCGGGGATAGCAAACTAAAATTCAACTCTACATGCCACAATGTATAATAATTTTAGAGCTACCAGAATATCAGAAACATTTTTTTTTTTCATTTTTTCATTACAATTTACAGCTACCATTCAAAGAAAGAAAAAGAAGAGCAAAATTAAATATAAACTGAATGTCACAATAAAAAAGAGTACTTTTATGTTGATCTGCATTCGCCGTACCGTTGTATTTCGCACGTTTTTGCACTGAGCCTGTGATTATAAACAACTATACGACACGGACATTTTGTGTTAGTGTCTACTTCTTACGCAATAGTTTAAGATTTTTCGCCTACGTGCGTGCCTGATGAATATTCAGCGACGACTTTTCCGTTTCTACATGGAAAGTATATAAATATCTGATTATGGCATACTGGCATAAAGTGGGATTTTATGAATTTCACAATCATCATTAAAAGTAATGGGCTTACATTTTTAGCGATTCAAGTAACATGAGAAACACATTCGACTAATAGAGTCATTAGGATTTTTGGTTCCAGATACGGACAGAAACATTTTCTACAGGTATAACAGGGAAGCCACCGAAACATATTTAGATAAGTAAATATTTTTGAAATCTAAAAAAATTGGGTTGTATTAAGGATATAGTTTCATATAAAAAAAAAGGAAGCTCAACAGATATTCTTTGGGTGAAAATAATGGAATTTTCCACATGTCAAATTTCATTTAGGCGCTTCGTCTTCAAAATACAGGGTGTCAAAATTACAATTAAAAAAATAGTAGTAACTAATATATTCAGTTCAAATTTTGCACAAACTTTTACTTCGACACATCTATGTAATTTTGATCAATCGTTGTGCAAATGGAAGTAAGTGGCATCGCAGTAGCCATTGCCCCTCCCCCCACCCTACTTTTCCTGCGCACTCATGTGAATTAAGGATGTTATTTTTTTAGAATAGGTAGTCCCTTTTTTATGTACCTACAAAATACTAATCTCTTAAGTGCTCAATAAAACGCACTTGTTACTATTTTTTTAAGCTGTTTAAGGGGAATAAACTACGATCACCTTATATATTCCAACGAAGGAAACAATTGCACGCAGTCATGGCGTAAATATAAAAGTAGATAAAGTAGACATGAACAGGAACTCATTTAGAAAAGTTAAAACAGAGACTATTAAAAAATTACAAAATTCTATACGAAATACAGTATGTTTATACTCTTTTTTCTTATTCAACCCCTTCATCATCTAAATCGGTGCTAGGCATCTTTAATTATTCCAAAAACAACATAAAACAACACAAAATTAAAATTATGAAACGAAAACTATTGTACGAAGTAAAATCCGATTCTATATGCCGGTCGGGCGAGGATTGCTCTTCAACCCGTTTTGACCAATAGTTTTGCAGGAGCACGTACTTGATCGTTCATTGTTTACACGATTGGAATATGCTAATTGGAAAAAACTAATAAAATTTAAACAACGCACTATTAAATTACTTTTACGCCTTTTAATCTACTTTAACGACTACTTAGAAAATTGTGATGTCTAATCTAAGTGCCAAAGGGACAATTATAGAAAATTTTAAAAAATTCGCATTCCAAAACTTTACGAAGCTAAGTTCGTCGCCTAAGAGATACTAAAAATAAAGTCCATAATAAAGATTTTGCGATGGATCATTATAATGTAAAAGACTGCAAAGTTTCAACTTAATAATATGTTAACAACAGAATTACTAATACCCTTTTTTAATTATTACAACTGAAATTCTGTATATCTTGAAAAAAAAAACGCCTAAATGACAATGATATAAGCAGTACCATTATTTTCGCCAAAACAATACCTATGTGGTTAATGGATTGTTCTACATTCTTTTAACGCCCTGTACAAACAAAAATTAAAAAGTAATAATTTTTTTGTATACTTATTATGTTTAAAATAGCATTAAAATGGACCTTTGTTACACTGATACATGTCAATTCTGTCATGTTTAATTACGTCACTAAATTGGCAGTGCCAACATGGGCCAATAATAGCATCTAGTCAGTTGAGTGAAAAATCAAAAACGACCCTATTCTGTAGCTGTCTAAATCGGTTGTGATTTAATTATGCATTATTATTAATAATGAGAATATCTGGTTTGATTCAAACGAATACAAAATCGTATGTACACTTAAACAATAAAAAAACAAATACATACAACAATAAAATCGATTAAAAAAGAAAAACAGACCGTCGGTAAACAAGGAAATGCTTTTTCTAAAACAAACAATCACTTACTTAACTCATAATTTTTTTATGGGGCACTTTCGACTTAATCGTCGAAACAATTAACTATTTATAAATTAGCTTCGTTAGACACATAATTTAACGTGATAATTAAAACTTCCGTTTCCTAAACCGGCACTCGGCTTGTTTTTATTTTGAACGAGACCCGGTAAAAAAAAGAACAGTTGCGCGAGCAGCTGTTGATACACACAACGATTACAAATGTTTAGTTCTATAATTAGTGATTATTAAAACGGCTTTATACGCATGCAATATTTTCCCTACACGTTATTTCAATACAATGGCCGGGATGGAACATGATGAAGGATGGTATTAACAGTGTTTTCATACAAGGCAAGAACCCGGTGAACATTTTATTAAAGCATTAAAACAATGATTTTAATTACATAGCGGTAGATGGTAGATTGCCGATGGTTTTTCCACAAGGTTACACATTAAATCTTGCACTAAGGTATAGTTTCAGCTTACTATCAAATCATATATCAAATCAGATAAAGATAGGGCAATCATAGTTTGTTCACATCACAGAAGTAATCAAGAGATGGGCAGAAGGACATATACACATGCTGCAAAATTGGTCATGAATTATTATTAAAAGAATCTTCAATTTAACAAAAGCTGAAATTGGAATTATTACCAATTAAACTTCAAGATTTTGATACACGAATAGATAAAAAAAAATAAGGAAGAACCAGACCATATAAATATCTCACGATGAAGGTTACCAATGTTATAAGTACCTACACCTCAAACTTGTAAGAGAGAACTCAGTGATGGACATATTATTTACGTAATACACTATTATCTACGCATAGACGATGATTATATAGTAGTAGTTCTAAAATAGAAAATTAGATAATGTAGTAACGTACTTATGTAACGATATTAAATTAGTTTGAGAATTAGCCCAACATTAAAACTTCTAATACCTATCTACCAATATACCTACCAATCGAAAATTTAAGACAATAATTACAATCTATGCGTAAATGTCCATCACTGGAAGAACTATACCAACCGACACTGGACATAGTATTATTGGTAATTGGTTGTCACTTAAATTAGTTAATTACTCCTCGACATTTTGGTATCCATTGTTTTCTATACACCGTGTCGTCATTAGAAATATAATTTTTTTCAGCTCTTTCAACGCTTATTTTTAAATTCGCTCCTATGTTAAACTAAACATCTTATCTTAATTTCCGCAAGTAGTTTTGTTTTTCAAATGTTTCAATTAATTCTATTATTTCACCCCACCACAACTATAGTACCTTTTCTTTTCAATACATACATTTTTTGTACCAAAACGTATTGTGTTGCTAGAACTCAAATACATACAGGGTGATTCACAAACGATGACCAAAAATGAAACCTCGTATTCTTTGGTGGATTTTAAGGGGAGTTTTTCGTATACAATTTTTATCTAAGATACTTTGTTACAAAGATACAGAGTATTAAACTTAGAAAAATGTTTTTAACTTTTTTAAATAATTTAAAAACTAGTAAGTAAAATAATTTGAAATTGGCACATGTATGTATGTAAACATTATCCAGAATCTAAGGCCTTTTCTTAAAATTTAGATGCTCCAGGGGCGGAGATCGGTGGCATATTTTTCTAAATAAAATAGTACGCCACTACTTTTCGGTAACAATCATGATATTTTCGTCTTTCAATTTTCTACAAATTGCTACTCTGTTATGTTTTTCGAAAAAAGCCTGATTTTCGAGTAAAACTTAAAAACGAACTGAAAACACTTAGTTAAATGACATGACGAACACTAATAATTCGGTTATTTATTCGAATAAAGAAATTAATAACATTAGTCGCCATTTTAATTATTTTATTTGAGTAAATGCTCAAAAATACCCCCATTTCCACGAAAACAGGCGCAACATCTTTTCAGTAACGAAAATGATAATGGCCTCAGATTTTGGACAATGTTTCTATAAATACATGTGCCCCATTTCAAATTATTTCACTTACTAGTTTTTAAATTATTTAAAAAAAATTAATATTTTTTAAGTTTAACACCGTGTGTCTTTTTAACGACACGTCCTAGATATAAACTTTCTACAAAAGACTCCCCTAAAATTCACCAAAGGATATGAGGTTTCATTGTTGGTTACTGTTTCTGAATCACCCTGTATAAGTCAGACTGTAAATTCAAACATTGTTTGTGAACATTGTTAGCGAACAGTTAGTTAACATTGTTTTCGTCACTATGGATAGAATCAACTAAATTTCGTTACCCAGCTGTATTACATCGGGTTCACACTGACACGAATGTTGTTAGTAAACTTATACAGGATGATTCACAACTTATCAAAAAAAATTTGGGAATAGATGCCTATATGAGAAATGGAGTGAATATCGTAAAAAAATTTATGTAAAATCCTTATCCGTTTCCGAGAAAAAAAATATTGAAGTTGTAGTACTTTCAACCATTACATATCTGGACAACTGTAGTCTCTAGCGTCATTCACAATAAGCGTGGCCTCAGCGACTCCGAATACTGAAATCTGATTTTACAATCGTCGTTGTGATAGTGTTTACAATAGTTTTTTAGTAGTTAGTGTCAAAAATGGTTTGCGTGTATAACAACTCGCAGTTGATGGATATGGTTTTAATTTATGGTGAATCAAGACAACATCTGTATTATGGAGAGGCATTTGTGTTATGGTGAGGTTAGACAACATTTATGTTAGTTCGTAGAAACTGAGTAACACGGACCCAAATGTGTTTACACGTCGGTGGACAAAATTTTGAACAGTTGTTTTAACATCAGGTATATTAAATGATTTTTTTATTTAAAACCACAAATTAATTTTATTAATTAATAATAACAATAGAGTCAAAAGCAGTTGTATTTGTTGATATAAAATAGATGCTATAAAATAATATTTATTTCTTTCCTTGCGAAATTCTTTCAAGTTTTTGTCGGTTTTTATCACAGTTTGCCGCCATGCCGGTCGCATTGTGCGCGGTCAGGTTTTACAGTGGACCAGTTTCCAGTGAAGTGCAGAAGTGTATTTTTAAATCATTTTCGAACTGCCCCTTTTTTTTTCTTTACAAAATTGTATTTGTAAGAGTCTCCTGTACAACCAAAAATTTTTTTTTGGATAAGTTCTGAATCATCAAGGTTAGCGAACATTGTTTCCGAACAATTTCTCGGCTTAGTTAACATGAGATGTCAACATTAAAATGAACAGTCTAATCACCAAAGTAAGTTGATTATTTGTTCAAATGAGAATATTAATGACGTGACTATGACGTATGGTATAAGCTTTAGTATAAAATTAGTATTTGCATAATGGCACTTATTTTAAGCATAGTGCTTAGTGTAGGATAAGTGAAAGCAAAGCAATAAGATGACATTTCAAAAATTCAAGAAAGAAAGACGTTAATCTTGAAATGGCGTTTACAATTTCGATCTTTTCAAAACAATGAAGTGATAAATCCTACTAAACTAAAGTAAACTGGCATGTATTGAAATGCTAATAAAATGTTTGTTGAATAATTCTGAAAAGTACTTATTGCTACTTCTAATTAATTCTAAAAATGTTTCTTAATTAATAAGAATCCTTAAGATCCAAAGATTGTTAATAATAATCATCCAATGATTTTTTCAATTTTTTTCTCTATGGTACATCGCCAGAAAAAAAAATTCACAGTTTCTTCGGAGCTTACTTTCAAATTCACCCTGTCCCATACCAAACGTCTTATTTCTTTAATTGCATTTATATATTTATTCCAATATTCTACAGGTAGTAATGTTTTTTCAATAATTTAATTAGTATTATTCCATTGTGCAACCACTACATTTTTTTCTGAATAATTCTTTTGTACAAAAAGCATAAAAAACGTACCTAACAAAAACTGTAAGAACAATCACAAGCTTAGCTTACAAATGGATCATTGAATTTTATTAGTGAAAATTCCAACTTTGTTGACATTGTTCGTGAACACTGTTATCGAACAAGATTAGTTAATGTTGTTCGCGTTAGTGTAAACGCGGACTAATCCCAATTTCGTTACCGCACAGTGTTATTACGTTGCAAATGTTATAAATATTAGTGCAAATTCAAACTTTGTCAACGTTGTTCGTAAAAATTGTTAGCGAATATAGTTATCTACCTCTGTTCGTGTCAATATGGAATTGAAATTGACTATTCCGAAACAGATCTAACGCTTTCTGAAACACGTCACCAAAAGGTGTAGTATCCGAACAGATTTACAGCTATTAAAATTACTAAACTCCGTTCTTCGTGCGGAATCCCAAATTATGGTAATACCGACATTGGCACCTGACATGACAAGATCTCGAGAATCCAATTCGCAGAACTTCTCGATGTTACACAACTCCGACTCTATTTACATAAAATATTTCCAGCTTCCGGAACCCAGGAGGAAGAAAAACACGTCCAACGGTAAACCTCGACGGTTCATTTGGGATGTTAATGTGGCGACTAACGACGTCGTTGCGGTTCGATCTGCATAAATCGCGAATCAACGTGTCGCCGCTTCCACGAGACTTCCGCGAAACGGCATGCGAAAATTTTGCAGTCTCTGTTCTCGTCACATGCCCATCTGATGAATATAAATAATCAAAATTAATTGGAGGAAGTACCGATGATGTATCAATTAAGGGTTAAGCGGAAAAGACGACGATTATACGATTTCTCGGAGGATTAGTCATCGGTAGGTGTCCGAAATTATTTATTTATCAATCGTTATTTAATTGGTTATTCCACCGCTTAAAACAAATACATTAACATGCACATTTAAAGAATCAATTGTTAATACGTGTTGAGTAAAACATTTCCTATATATTTCGCAACTCATCCAAAAAGAAGCTATAATAAAAAATGTAATTTCGAATAAAAAAAAGTTAAAGTTGTTATATTTAAAATTACCACGTCGCACGACTGTAGTATGTTTATTAAAATATATCTGAAGGTTTTTTTTCACGACCCTCCAGATACCTTGGAGGGTTTCTTCAGCCGATTTGATTTATCAAATTCCTATTTATTCAGTATTACTGTGGTTTTCATAGTGCTCTTATTATCGTGGTTTATTGTTTACATCAGTCTTACCAGTGTTCATATCAAATCAAATATGTAGATGATAATAAAGAATCCATATAGAGTAGACCCGAATCTATTTGATACACATACATATTCCAAGCTCAACCTTAAACGCAATTACTTGCTTGACCACAATTTGACATGCAATGGGCTCTATGCATTTCTTTGTGGGTAATTTAATGATCTCGTTCCTCTTTTAAATTTGCAAACGAGGAAGCTGAAATGGAATCGATAGCACCAATCCATCTTCCAATGTCAAATTAGAGGTTTCCCATTTAAGTTCTTCTTATTGATCGACACGTAAATGTCATGTTATACACGGAGACACAATTATAAAAATATATATATATTATATGGTCAAAACTTCTTAACAAAAGAAGCATAAAGCTGGCAGTACACCAAAAGCTGTGCGGTGATGTGCAAACGAGGCATGTCCATGCATTCTTAAGAGGCTCCTCGTGTGAGAAGAAGAAGAAGAAAATTAACAAGGTTTCGAACTCAGAACCAGAAGTCGCTCACAAAAAAAGCTTACAACATTATTATTATTCCAAATAAACACATTTTTTACAATTCAAAACATTTTTTGCAAGCCAATGTTCAGATCCAGATCATCACTTTAGCGTGCAACTCGTCCAGGAATAACTAAGGACCTCTGGACAATAACAAAGACGTTCATTATTTAAGGTGCTTAAGAAGCCCAAAAATCAAAATGCTTCAAAAAGCCCAAAAAAATGTTGAGCAAAGCAAAAAATACTTAAAAAATACAGACACAAAAGTGCAAGTATTCGAAGTGCCAAAAAAGAAGTACATAGCGAGAAAAGGCTTAGTTGAAAATTTAGTGTAAAATCGACATATCAAACTGTAAATTCAAGATGTTTGTTACTCATCATGATTGCATTATTACCATATTGTAGAATTCTACAATGTGTTCATTTGAGAACACATCATGACATAGGCAGACAACAGGTACACACCAGGATATCAACAAAAACGGATCATATTTAACACCTGCTACAGAATAATCTAGAACCATATTTTAAACGAGAAATAATCCTACCTATATCGTGTTCGTTCTTGACCGGTACCATGACTAATTTAACACCCACTAGAAACAATTCCCAATCGACATTGTACTCACATCATCGATAGACATACCTATTTGCTTAAACAGAATAATATAGTAGTCGACATGCGAATATGTTTTTTTTTTGGTAAAACACAACGAATTAGATAAAGAGGTACAATGGTACAATAAAGACAATGATGTTTCACATGAGTGAGAATGCGAACGGCAAACGGAAAAAAAATGCAGTAATGTTTACTGTTACTAAATTGTCTTCTTTTAACCAGAACAGAAAAATTCATTTGTTAAATCTATCGCCTAATGCGAAATTAAAACAATTTGAACCTCAGCCTACTATGATAATTAAAGTAAACAATGTATAAAATGACAACTGTTAAGAAAAAAAACATTTACGATTAATTACACGTCAATGGAAAAAGACGGAAACATCATTTCCGTTGAGGTTAAAACATATAATATAACTGAATCAACAAACAAAAATGCTGTCATTGAAAAACAAATGAAGAGAATACATTCTAGATAACCCTATACCTATAAACGATTTAATAATATTATATTGATTTTCTACAATTTCCCATAAAGGAACAATTTTTAATAGACTGAATTTTAATTTGGAAAGCTTCGATTTTCCCAATGAAATTTTATCGGTGTGACGCACAGATGCACATTATAATGATTTTAATTTTTTCCTGAATATGCAAAAAACCCGATTTCTTTTAGTTTCCAATAATCAACATATCTGAATTGCAGGAAAAGTCGGAATCTTATAAAGTGACTCACGCATAAAACATGAGTTTATGTAACTACTGACATAAGAATTTCCGATTCTAATTGAGACCTAGCTGGGATACTACAATACTATCGACACTATTTTAACCGTACAAATATGTGCCTGTATAAAAAGAAGTCTTGCTATAAAAGCATACATTAGTTTATCAGTAAGGCTTAATTGAAGCACATTCTAAATTTGGTATGCATAATAATAACAACAGTAAATGATAAAATATAAACTTATAATACCATTAAAATTACGATAACGAACGATAGAACATTAATGGATAAAATTAAGAGTGTGATTTCTAATAAAAATAATTTTAATTGGCGCCTATCTTAATCAGATAACAAAAATTACGATTTTACAAGAAAAGCAGGTCGCTTATATTTGTAAAAATCAGTAAGTATAATGAAAACTAAATACAACATCCAACAGAAAAAAAAATGATTGGTGTTAACTAAAACTAGAAGAACTCAATACAAGATGTTAATCTGTGTTTACCTGAAAATTTAATACTAAAGTTATTGAAACAGGGAAAGGATGCAACATATAGTTTAAGTATAACGAGACTGAAGCAAAATATACAAAAAGGTAATCACAAACATACAAAAGGCAATAGTAAACATACATAAGGTAATAGCAAACATATATAAGGTAACAGCAAGCATATAAAAAGGTAATAGCAAAACATACAAAAAGGAAATGTGATATTGTATTATTTTAATAAATTTGCTGTGAAAATATTGTCTTTAATTTTGACTTAGGTTAATTTTAAAGACTGTACGAAACAGACAAACAACATTTATAAATAAAACATTTGACCTTTTAGAAATCGTTGAATTTCAGACATAGGATTTTTGTTTTAGAATTTTGCGTAAGTTTTCTAAAGAGAAACATGATTTATACATACATATACACTGTGTTTCACTTTTCATGGAGCCACCCTTACATCTCAGTTATCCTAAATTAATAAGTTTTGACATTTTAGTAGGAAATAAATACATATAATTATTTTAATACAACCAAATTTGACTTTGATCATAGATGTCTGATTTTAAAATGAAAAAATTGGTGAATTTTTAAAAAAGTTTATAATAACGATTTTTTAATCGAAATTTGAATAAAATATCTTTAAAAATGCTCAAACCCAAACATTAATTTTTTTACTTTAGCCTAACAATTAAATTTAAAACTATGGAAGTTGGACAAGCTTTTTCTATCTGCTTTTAACAATTATCGAAATTTCACTTATATTCGCATCAGATAATACAAGGTAAACAAATAAAGATAATTATCTTGATTTCTAGAGCACCAAAAGGAAAAAAAATTATAACAAGCTTCGCACTAGAAAGGTTTAGAAAATAAAATTACACAGATATGTGGCGAAATTATTAGGGACGAAATAAGAGAGGGGAAGTGTGTTAAAAATGCATAGAAACAGGAAGTTGATTAACTGAAATTGACAGATTTATTTGTTATTTAATGCTGCTATAGTCTGTTTGGAAATGAAAGAGAGTAATAAAACCCCGAGATAAGAACCGGCCATGAGCGTGGTAATATTTCGTTTCAGGTAATTGTCGGGTAACACTAATGCTAACAGGTAATGGGTGTACATTAGTATATTTTACTGGATACATCATAGGGTAGGAGCCAGTGTATTGTGACAGATCAATCCAGTCTTAGAGTTGAATATACGAAGACGTGTGCAGTAGAGTAAAATTCGATTTGTGTTTAGTGACTATTGTGCCAGTGGATATAATATTGTTTGGGTAAAATGTCGAGCTTATCAGATTACGTACCTGCTAAACGCGTGAAAAGATGTGCGCTGTCTCAGAATGAGAAGATTATTATATTAAATGTATTTAATGCATTGAAACACCAAAATCCTACCAACAGTGTTGACGACATCGTGGAAAAGTGTTCCAAAATGACAGGGATTGGAAAATCG
>NW_019416522.1:1194419-1281692 GCF_000390285.2 Anoplophora glabripennis | reverse complement strand
TAGTGCTGGCAACTGAAATCGGTTTTTTGGATAGTCGGTTAACCGGTTTCGGATAATTCGGATTTTTATGAAATCCGAAAACCGGTTATTCGGTTATTCGATTCTTCAAATATCCGAAAACCGGTTATCCGGTTATTCGAATCTTCAAATATCCGATTATTCAAATAACCGATTATTCGATGATCTACTTCCTTTTTTTTTTAGACATCGATTTGTCCGATTGCAATTGACCGACTTCCAGATTTTTGTAGACCTTTTTTTTTTAGACAATTTCTCCGGGTCTGTTTTTGTAAAGCACCGATTTTCAGATATCCGGTTTTGGCGATTCAAGTAACGGGTTATTCGAATAACCGGTTTTAGCAACTATTCGACTAACCGGATTTATCTGAAATCGGTTTTTACGGAACCCGGTTAACCGGTTTCACTTTACCAGTACTACATTTATTTACGATTTGCATACATAATAAGCTTTTATTACTCTCTTTCATTTCTAAACAGACTATAGGTATATTATTTTTTTGTACTTATGCTATGATATTTTTTGGTTTGAATATTCTGAATGAATGTAAAAATCTAAGTAAAAACCAGACAGTTTCCCAGTTAAATTTTTAGTACCAACTAAATAAAAACAATTTTCACGCGAATTGGACACCTCTATAAAAAAAGAAACAAAAAACAAAAAGTTATCTAACTGGTGGTATTTAAATGAACAGTTATGTAAAAGTAAAAAATCAAATATTTGGGTGACCATATCTCGAGCACTTTTCATAAAAATTTTTTCAGATAATTCATTAAAATTTGGTACGGAGGTTTTTGGAGATGCTAAATAAAAATAGAGTACAAACTATAAACAACAAATCAGTAATTTATACATTTTTTTTTAATTTTAGAACCGGACGCCTATGAGAAACTAATTTAGTTGCGTCTAAATAATCGTTTTGCAGGTATTTATTTCGTGCCGCGAGTGCGAGGGATATAAGGGTGATTATGTGAAAAGTAAAACACAGTATACAGTATGCAATATCGCAACGCTTTAAATTTGCATAAGTTTTGTCACGGAAACAGTGCCCTTGCTTATGTAATAATTTCAAAGGTTCCACCGAATGCACACAATTAAATTAATCTAGGACGACTAATTCCGACTAATTTAAACAAATGACATAAGCCTGGGCCTGGATTAATGCCGCTTGCCGTCCACTTTGACAAAAAAATGGCTTTAATTTGAAAAAAAAACGTATAATTAACCAAAACATCATTAATTTTCCCACGCTCACCATTACCCAACCGTGTTTGGCATTTGCGCCATCACCCATATTTACGAATTCATTTGTTACCAGCTACATAGAGAAGGTAGGGTAATTAGTTTTGTTTATAACATTTTATTTAGCAAAAGAGCCGCGCCACGATAACAGACAGACCTACATACACATCCTGGTATTAAAAACGTTAATTGCACCTGGTGATTTGTCATACTTTTCTATTAATATACTCGCGTTACGACCAATTAATATGCACCTATCGAGAAAACGTTTAATTTACCTTGATTTTCATACACGCAAGAGACCGTTGCACGGAACATGAACTGGATGAATAAAAAAAAATGCGAAATTACACAATACACTTCTGTAAAACGGCAATAGAATAGCGTTTCCTTTGGCCCCGGCGCAATACAAAGCACACACCCACTTTATTTATAGCATGGAAGAAAATAATTACCTCCGCGAAGCAATTAAAGGCTAATCGTACTCTTAAGCCGTTTCATTATTTGCAAAAGTGAGGCTTAAACGGAATTCCAACCGCTCGTGCGTAGGTAGCGACTAGCAAAAAAGTGCCATCCCGCCGTGACCCACTTAAAAATCTTACTTGACTTCTGGTGGCGACCCACATGGGATCCCCCGGGGCACTGTCCTAAGGGATGCTGCTGGCAGGACGACGAGGTACCCGACGTTCGCTTACGGCCGTCGACTTCGCGCGTGCGGTACCACCGAGCGGTTAGCTAACACTGGTGTCGACTGACAAAAGTGAAATTTGTTGAATGTAAGTGTACGTCTATATTTACGGGTAAACACTGAGCGGAATCGGTCCTCGCCGCCGTGTTTGCTGTTGATAATGGCGAAGGCGGCGGGTATTCGACAATGGGCCGCGGGTGCTTCCGTCAGATTTATCTGTGGTTTGTTTGATTCGAGATAACCGATAAGAGATATCTGCGACTGACGTGTCGTCACTGCTGACTACAAAAACTTTAAGTTCATTTTCTTTTCAACATATTTTAAAGACGATGTGGTTTTAACTGAGCTGTTCAAAATCAGTTTGGACTTATTCTTTTTAGCATTATCTCTAGGAAAAAATGGTATAAGACAAAAGTTTTAGAAAATTTTCTTGTGATTTAATAGGTATAAAAAAAATAATTGACTCGCACTTCGAAGATAAAAACCAAACGTTTGTGTTTTTTAATAGAATTCCGATTCCTTTCTTTTTTTATTACAATGATATATACATATACAGAGTGTTTCAAAACATATATCAGAAAATGAAGGCTGGGATTCTTTGGCTAATTCTAAGAAAAAAAGATTAACATATAGGGCAGGGGTCGGCAAGTAATTTTAGGTGGGGTCCGGATACTTTTGAAAATTTTTAACGAGGTCCAGAAAAAAAATTCATATTTCTTATTTTTATTTTTAATTGGACTCAAATTTAATCTGCTTACTAACCATTAAGAACTAAAAACATACACAATTGTAAAATACTAGAAAAAATGATAAAATTGGCACTTAAACGTAAAAAACATTTTTTAAATAATTTATTTGAGTAATTTATAATTTCAAAAAATTTTTGGCGGTCCAGTATTTTACCGGTCCGGACTTGGACCGCGGTCCGCCAGTTGCCGACCTTTGATATAGGGTGTCAAATAAAATATTTTTTTTTCAGGACAAAATTTGAGTTCTCTATCTCAAACAGTTCCTGAGATATCGTCAAAAAACTGAAAAAAAAAATATATTTTTTTGACACCCTATATCTCGAAAACGGTGCCTTTCGGAGCCATGTTAATATGAACTTTTTTTCTTAGAATCAGCCAAAGAATCACACATTTCATTTTCCGACATATGTTTTGAAACAGCTTGAATAATATACAGGGTTATCCAAAAGTCCCGGTACGGCAGAAAAACTTTCGAAGAAATCATTGTGAGAAAAAATGTTTCAGACAAAAGTGTAAGGATTTTTCCTTGGCTATCTCATGGTGACCTTGGATTTGACCTTGACTTTAACCTTCAGGGTCATTTGAAGGTCAAGTTAAGTTTTTTAAATGGAAACCCCTATTTTTATTGCGGATTTGGAAAGAGCGGAAAATTTCACATCCAAATATGGTATTGACCATGACTTTGACAATGACCTTCAAAGTCAAATGTGGGTCGACTTCCAAAAGTCCCGGTTTGGCAGAACTTTCGAAGAACGCATTTTGGAAAAAAATGTTCCAAACTAAAGTGTAAGGATTTTTCCCAGGCTATCTGATGGCGACCTTGGACTTGACCTTGACTTTGACCTTCAAGGTCATTTGAAGTTAAGTTTTTTAAGTAGGAACCCCTATTTTGTATTGTGGATTTGGAAAGAGCAGGCAATTTTACGTCCAAATATGGTTTTGATCATGACTTTGACAATTACCTTCAAGGTCAAATGTTGGTCGGCTTGACCTTCAAATGACCGTGAAGGTCAAATTCAAGGTCACCATCAGATAGCCAGGGAAAAATCCTTCCACTTTTGTCTGAAAAATTTTAAGTTTTTCTGCCGTACTGGGACTTTTGGATAACCCTGTATGTAAGAGACATTTTTTGTTCCCATTGGCATGCTTTTTCAGAAAATATAATCAATTATTATTTTGCACAGGATCGTACTATTTTTATTTTTTTTTTTTATAAAATAGTCGAAAAGTTTTGATATTACAATATTTTATGGAAACTTGACCCAATATAACGTACATAAAAATTAGTACAAATACCTCTATTATTTTAGGAGATATGTACAGTAAATTATTATTTTTTAACTATTAACACCCTGTATATCGAAAAGGGTTGAGATTTTGAAATAAGTTTATATGACAAAGTATAGTACCATTATTTTTCGTTATACTATCTGCGCCCGAAGTCTCATAGATTAAAACTGAGACACCCTGTATATTTCATTTTATAAATTTGGGCATAGTCCAGTAGGCAGATGTTCAGAAATACATATGTAGTAAGTTTCAATAAACCACAATTTTTTTTTATAAATCGGCCACAAATATGTTATTAAAATCCACGAGCGTCGTATAGTAAGGAAAAAATGTTAATAAATCACGTCAAAAAAAAAATATTTTTCTTCAATATTTCAGTTAGATTGCGAAGAAAGTGTAAGATATCATTATTGTTTTAAATTAAATTTTCTACACGATAGAGCCACACCAATTTTTTTATCGAAAAAAATATTTTCCAATTAACAAAAAGTGACAAAAGATCGATGTTTTTCTTAAAATTGCTGTCAATTTTCTAAAAATTAATTGAGCTTCATGAAACTTCTCTCAAGTCCCTCGCTATTGGACAGATAAGTCGTTGCTGAGCTATTAACAATTATACTTACGATTAGCCAAAAGTAAAAAAATACAGGATGTTAAAAAAATGTATCGCAAACTGGTATGGCCCAGAATATTCAGTAAACTGAACCTAATTTATGATTTATTTAATTTCTTCTTTAAATCCTTGGTACGGCAAAAATTAAAAAAATTGAACTCGACTTAGGGAGACGACAATTATTGATTTTTATAATCTTCAGAATATTTGCATAGTCAGTATCAGTAATAAGTCGTCTATTGTAGCCCTAGTTATCAGAGTATAAAGAAGTTTCTTCTTTTGTACAGGATGTTCTTAAAAGACGGACAAATCAATATCATATTTGAACGAAAAACTTTTTCAAGATTGATATAAGGATTTATTTATTTACTTGCTAGATCATATCGTAAGAATAATAAAATAAAAACTTCACTAATACTAGAATAGAAAAATATTATTTCATAAAAATATGTGTTTACTTTTAAATAATTTACTAGTTTGTTTTTGTTTGATTTTATACTCCGAAAAATATCTTAAATCAAGACAATTAAATCCAATTAAATTAAATCCAATTAAATGGGGCTTTGAAACGTAATTTTGGTCAACTTGCCTGAATTCTTGATATAAGTTTCCGAGGTATATAATAACAAGTGACAGTAATTATTTTTTCAACCCCCGGCCAGGGGTGAAAAAAGGTAAAATAAAGTTTTTTTTTCAGGATCACTCAAAAGGGATAAGAACTAGAATAATTTTTTAATTTTTAATAAAAAAGTTATAACAATTTTTGTTTTACGACAAATGTAAAAAATCGCGTTCGCTTTGTGAAATTGTTATAACTTTTTTATTAAAAATTAAAAATTATATCTATTTCTCTGAAAAGATAGTTTACATTTTTTACAGCAGATTGAAACAAAATTACAAAATTCATTCATTTTACTGCTTGTTATGATTTTTTAATATCTGAAATCATCCCTTAACTTGTAGTCTCCGTAACTCTGTTAATTTTAATAGTACAAGAAAGTCAATAGACAATTTTATGCTCTACAACTTTTATAAGAAACTTTTTTTCTAGCTCTTACCCCTTTGGAGTTATCTTGAAAAACCCCTTTAATTTATCTTTTTTCACCCCTAGCCGGGGGTTGAAAAAAAATTACTGTCACTAAGTTGACCAAAATTATGATTTGAAGGCCCATTTAATTGAACTAATACATTTATCTGCGTTGATAAATTAAAACTAGTGACATGTATTGTCTTAAATAAATATTTTTTTGAGACAAGTTGAGGTTATGATATACTTACTTTGTCAGTAAATAAAAATATGTATATTCTTGATTCAAGATACGTAATTTGTTTTTTCAATGTATGTACTTATATCTACTTTAATTTTGTCTCGAGTCTAATTCAATGACCTTTCATAAATTTTTAAATTTTACTTACATTTTGGATTTCACTTCTAATATGAATGAAATGAATGAATGAAATGAAATTTGTTGAAAAGTAAAATTATGCTATTTTCATAAATATCCACATTGTTTAGACCATAGTTACTGAAATCTTAATGATTTTTTTTACTATATAAAAAGTACTATAAAGGTGCAATCTGAGTAAAAAAATGTCCACTTGATTGATATTTTAATTTACAAATGTTTTGCAAACTAAAACGTCGCATTTGTACGATTAACATTTTAAGAGAAATTTCTAAGAAGTCTACGAAAATAATATAAAAAGCTGCTAAAAAACTAAGCGAAGCATGATGGATTATCCAGGCTCGCAGCATTCATACATACTAATAACCACCAGTAAAAACTAAACATTAACATAAAATTTCAAGACGCAAAATATATTTTCGTGTCCTCCAAAAATATTCAACTTTATTTCTCATTCTACTTCTTTATTTTTATAAGAATGACTGTTCTTGGTGGTCTGGTGGACTTTCCACTAGTCAAATACAGGGACAACTCGGAATAGGTGTATTTTTATAATTTGGAAGATTATCTTTGTGTCTAAGAATAAATTGTTAAAATTAGAACCCAGAACAGATCGATTTCAAACGAAGACTACGTAAAACTATACCCTTACTGTTTAAAGTCATTACCTTGACCATGTTTGCTGTGGTCATAGGACGTGACACATCCAGATTTAGAACCAAGTACTTAAGATAACGCTTCGGAACTTATTCTGATAAGACGTTGTTACAGGGCCCCTAAGTACGAAGATGGTTCTATATTTATTGCTTGTTCGTTTGTTATTACTGATAACGAAGGCAGAATTTCTACATTATGATTATATTATGATTATACTTAGATGATTATTTGGACAAAGGCGTATTTCTATTTCAGATTATTTGAAGAGCCAAAACTAAGGTTCCTTAAATTTACATGTCTACATTATATAAATATTGCTGTTTACTATTGCATTGAAAGAGATAACGAACAACTATGAAAAGTAATATTCATAGCAACAGCAACAACTAAATTATATTGATACGGATACGGATGCCATCTAACAATTTTAAAGTTGATCATACAGAGTGTTACAAAAAAGTAGCTCAAGCCGTTAGCCACATATTCTATTGCTGAAAGTAATGGATGTCGTCTTATACTATTTTTTATTAAGGCGCTTCTTTTTACAGAGAATCTTGAGAAAATCAATGTGTCTACCAACGTTTTATGGATTAGTACAAAGAAAAAAACATTAAGTTGTATTTAGAAGATGTATTGTGGTGTATTTCCCAAACATAGCAAATAAAATGAAGCCGTCAACGCTTTGGTCACAATATTCAATGTTGCGGTCAACGCTGGATATAAAGAAGGGGATTGGTATAAGCAAATATTCAAAGTCACGTGCTTTTCTCAAGAGACAAAATAAGGAATATGTACCGAAATAAATCGCGAGTATTTACAAAGGAACAAGTTGACGGCTTTTTGAATAGTGCACATGATAATTTATATTTGATGACGAAGGTAAACGTTTTAAAAATAAAAGAACAGCATTTTTAAAAAGCATCTTTATAGGTTGTCCGAATATTGGGGGTTACAGGCGCATGCCGTTCTGAAGAATTAGTCAATTTAAGAATTGATAATGATGAAGATGTGAAAGCCGTCTTATTTATAAAAATTCCCAATACCAAAACCAAGAGACCACGTTCTTTTACTGTGCTGAGAGACAATTATTTAAGTTTTTATCGAAAATATGTTGCTTTATGTCCACCTGGATTGATTGAACGTCGATTATTTCTCAGATATGTTAATGGAAAGTGTCATCGAATTGTGGTCGGTATTCATAAAATCAGTGCTGTCTCGCAAGAAGTGGCAAAATATTTGAAGCTGGATAACTGGAAAGAGTACAGTGGACACGCATTACGACGAACGATTGCTCCAAGAATGAGGGTAATAGCAGTTTCAATGATTTATTTAATATCAATGTGGATAAACAAAAATTATTGTAAATATTGTCGAATAAATTTTTATAAATTAAAACTTGATTAACACTTTTAATCTAATAATTAAGTTAGCTCCTAGGGTTAAAAGTGAATACCTTTGTTGCTAAGATACCAATTATTTTTCTCAGTAAGTCAAAAAATGTCGGTTTTGTGACGGTTGGTAAAAAAATATCTTTTTTAAAGATACCTTTGTTTTTAAATAACTACATTTTTCTATACTGTATAAATATTCGAAGCAATTATTCGTTGTCTTCCAGAACTAACAGCATTAGAAACAGTGGAAGTGGGTGTAAACATGTTCATTCTTCTAGCGAACGTTTACACAACAGTAAATGGATATTATTTTGTTCGCAATGTAATTTTTCTTCTTTTGCTTATTGAAAGGAACTGTAACTTGTAAATTATCCTGCTTTATAAACAACAAAAGTAAGTTTCCCACAGATCAAACAAACGATAAATAACAGTGGTACCGATGCGAAATATAGGTTTGACATGTTATCATTAATTCCCAGTATATCATAATTAATCAAGTCGATTGTATTTATAAATAAACGTAGCGCATATTTGAATGACAATAAGACATTTTTTTACATAACACAATTTCAATATATATTCAGATAAAACTATCTTGATAGATTGGTACACATGTCTATGTTCTGTGACAAAAAAATAGTGCAAATAATTTTCAGTATCTAATTAAATTGATATTTCCCTTTATTTGTACGTTACTGAAGGCAACAATTTGGTATTGCTTAGAGATATTATTACAGCAATATATTGAACTGATACATTTTCAGTTAGATTCAGTTAGAAAACACTTAACATATTTTCAAGTAGTATGTTAAATATGTAGGCAAAACATTTCTGTTCTTCCTTTTCTAGTTCATAAGGAAAAAGCTAAATATACTACTAAATGTTATTTATCTTACTTAAACTAGACTCTTCCTGGACAACAAAAATATATTTTTAAGCAAATTTTCAAAAGTTAAAATTTCTAAGAAAAGAGAAAATAACAATTATATACTCCTTTTTATATAAGTTATTACATTTGGCAAAGTTACAAATGGGTTTGAATGTAGAAAAAAACAAGAAAGGTGGAAAAACGAAGTCGTTATACAGCATGCACTTTGCAAACATTACCAAAATGATTTTCTTTCTATAAACAACGATAATAATAAACTCTGTTTTTGTCCAATTACTAGGACCTGCCATCTCTCTTTTTGCTTGGTTTCTTATTCTTGTCTATCTTTTCGAAATCATTATCTTACACCAAGCAATGCATGATATAATTTTTTAGATTTGAATTAAACCGAATCAAAAAGGGTCAAAAGAATTTCCGAAATTTTTCCGTGATTTTCAACAGACTGTATTTAGGTGAAAAATGGTCGTATCGTGAATTAAAAAAAGCGTTTCGAATTTCTAAGATTCTAGTTTTTAGATCTTTCGGTCGAAATTTTTTAGGAACTACGGTCATCAATTCTAGGAAAAAGCGCGACAAAAAATTATGCAATTATTTTTTTTGAGTCCACGGACTTGGAAACATTTTTTTCAGCTAAGCCATTGCATGGACCGGATAACTTGTTTATTCAGCTTCTTATTTATACTTATTTTTTGGTAAACCTGGAAGGGAATAGGTCACCTTGAGCTCCAGATTCGAGTCTGCGGTCCAGAACACCAGGACATCAGAGACCCGTATCCCGCCGAACACCCGGTGAAATTTGAGAAATATGTGAGAGTGAGATTTTAGTGTGCTTTTTAATTTATTTTCTCCAATCCCGACCTACAGGGAGAGGAAAAGTTAGGGGATTGTTTGCTTGTTTTTTGTAGGTTGGCGCCCTTTTTATATATTTCATCTTCCCCTTAACGTTCTCCTCAAACCGATAAATACACAGGGTCGGAAAGTCCCCATGGTTCATCGGCCGTTAGATCCACTTCTTATTTGTGGAAGGGCGAAATGGGCGATGACTATTAGACGCCTTCATTATAGCCATCTTTCTCTATCGCACGGATTTCTATGACTTACTTTATCGCTCTCACGTAACGGCGGATGAACCATGGGGACTTTCCGACCCTGTATATGCTGCGAATCAATCATTAGAACCTACCCACTGCCCATTGCCGCCGCTATAAGAGCTGCCGTTCGGACTTTGTAGTTTGAACCTAAGAACAAACGCTATAATATTTTATCGCGCTATTTCTTAGAATTGCATGATAACCGTAGCTCCTAAAAAATTTCGACCGAAAGATCTAAAAACTAGAATCTTAGAGCTTCAAAATGATTTTTTTTAATTCCCGATACGACCTATTTTTCTCCTAAATACAGTCTGTCAAAAATCACGGAAAATGGAAACCTAAAAATGTTTAAATGAACTACTGAATATGGGTGATATAACCTATAAAGTATGTCATATCTTAAATATCAAAGCATGGTTGTGTACCTAGTGACAGAAAGTGACCTACAAATCTGTACGTATGAAAGCACTAGATAGACATCTAAATAGCTAAACTGACGTCTCGGTTTAGTAAGAACCTATGTTATAGTAATGCGAAAATAGTAGTTCTGCTGACGAATGGTCTTAGCTGTTTACTAGATATTGGGGGTATAATTCAATGTTGGACGGGGCAGTACCTCGCCGAGTAGTTGTTTCCCACGATATCATTAGTTAAGCTACTAAATAGTCACAGATAAAAACAAAATGCCTTGCGTTTTATATAGGAATGGCAATCTCAGGAGGCAATTACCGACTGATTGTTGGTGACTAGACGACATTAGTAATATGATAATTTGCAATTGCTCTGGAAAATTAAAAAAAAAACAATGTCAAAGAGGCAGATATACCGAGAGGCAAAAAGTTATAACATTTCAAAGACATGCAAAGTTCCGAATGAGGTACTCTCTAATGAGTAAGAGCAAAATTATGATCGCATTTGCATTCGTAGCCTCAAAGAACCTCCGATACCCAAAATTTGTACAATATCTATAATTTTGTAAAGGTTATTTAAAAATAATGAAAACAAATTCACTTTGACGCCTTGTATTTCTTTAAGAATCACTTTTGGATTATGGTAAGTTTGATTAAATCGTAATAATTTAGTGCCTAGAGTCCGCTGTTGCTCCACGTACCATTATTACTTATGGGACACCCTGTATTTTTTGTATAGAATACTCGTTGCGAATGGTTTGTTTAATAAAGAGATTTAAATTTATTAAAAGCCTCCATAAAACCTCATTTCCTCATACTCCGATGTAAAGTCGTCTTCACATTTATGTCAATCAGAGCGTAAACAAAAAGAGAACACTCAACAGATAAGGGGGTATTAGAACGGGATCAAACCGTACATTAAACATATTTTCCAACGCTTAAAAAATTCATTACTCGCAGTTGTTTCAAAACAAAACCCATCTTATTAAAAGTCAATCATACACGCCGCACCTTTCCAAGTTTCCAATCTCCGCAACAGTTCAATACCCAAGCAGCGCAAACACGAACCAAGAGCAAAAACAGACACATTGGCAATAATTGCGGACAAGTGTGTGCAATCGTGACATTCAATCTTTAGCTGCTAATTCACAGATTACGTTAACCGCATTGATTGAATATGGAACGGCGAAATTTACAATCCAAACGGCGAGAGACAAGAACTATAAGAAGTCGACAAATGTATCGACAACCTGCCCGCTCTAGGTCGCGGCATTTCAAGAAAACGTTATTATGTAACACCGGAATGTACTCTAGGGTCACATTGATTTCAACGAGTCTCATTGTGTCTTGTACACTCCTTCATGCCTGGGGGTCGACGTTGGTGCTACTGCCACCGTATGATCGTGAACTAAGTTAGTCACCTTTACGATGGGAGTGCCTCAGGGGTCTATCCTGGGTCCAAAATTATTTTTAATGATTGTCAATGATTTGGACAAAGCAATAAATAGTTGTGTTAACTTGCTGGTAACTTATGCAGATGACACTAATGCCGTTTAAATCATCTATCATAATGAATATTAAAATGGCTGCCGATATTGCAATGTAGGTTGACAAAAATAAATTTGTTTTAAGTCTAGATAAAATAACAATGCTTTTTAAATCAAAATACTCTAATAATATATCTTTATATGAGGGAATAGCAACAGCAACTAAGTGCGTATACTTTCCTCAATCGACAACTTCTCGGGCTAGCCTCTATGACAGGGGTCGGCAAGTAATTTTAGGTGGGGTCCGGATACTTTTGAAAAATTTTAACGAGGTCCAGAAAAAAAATTCATATTTCTTATTTTTTTATTTTAATTTGGACTCAAATTTAATCTGCTTACTAATTAAGAACTCAAAACACTCACACAATTGTAAAATACTAGAAAAGGTGATAAGATTGGCACTTAAACGTAAAAAAACATTTTTTAAATAATTTATTTGATTAATTTATACTATCAAAAAATATTTGGCGGTCCAGTATTTTACCTTCCGCGGTCCGGACCTGGACCGCGGTCCGCCAGTTGCCGACCCTTGCCCTAGATCAAGGGTCGGCAAGTAATTTTAGATGGGGTCCGGATACGTTTGAAAATTTTTAACGAGGTCCAGAAAAAAATTCATATTTCTTACAAATTTTTTATTTTAATTTGGACTCAAATTTAATCTGCTTACTAACCATTAAGAACTCAAAACACTCACACAATTGTAAAATACTAGAAAAAATTATAAGGTTGGCACTCAAACGCAAAAAAACATTTTTTAAATAATTTATTTAAATAATTTTATACTCTCAAAAAATTTTTGGCGGTCCAGTATTTTACCTTCCGCGGTCCGGACCTGGACCGCGGTCCGCCAGTTGCCGACCCCTGCTCTATGAGGATGTACTCGCTGTCAGAACCCCTAAGTTCGCAACCGCCCCTCCGGCAATGGCGGTTCTCTGAGACGTACATGAATAATTCAATGCCTTTACCTAATCGAGTTGTGAATTTAAACATAAGAAATCCGTCCGTATTGTATTGGAAAATTGTATTTATTATACAAGATGATTCATTAAAAAAATGACATTTCGAATTCTGTCAAATATACCTTAAAATAAATCTTAACGATTTAAGAGATACATTAAATAATTTTTAAACCTCTTGTGGTATCAACTAAAAATTTGTCAGTTTTACGTTTTTTTGACGTAACAAATAATAATTTCCGATAAATTTTCACTTAGCTCGTAAGGGTACCGGTTACACTATGGTTTAAGTAAATCATATAATAGTTTATCCCTGTATAGTTCCAAAAACAAGTGGTAAGTCCGAAAGAGGATCACTTTGTCTCTAAAATATCGAAATTGATGTAAAATGAATTTAAATTAACTTTAGAACTACTCTGTTATAAAAGTTCGTAGATTTTTTTAATTAGAAATCCGATATTAAATAAAATGTACTAACGAAGATGTCGAAAAAATCATTTAGTGTAGAAATTTTGCATTTTGCTAGAGGTAACATAGGTGAAATAAAAGTAAAATTTCTACGTCAATGATTTTTTTTAGACATGCGATTTAAACTACGTTAGAAATTCTGAATTCATACAAAATTACAAAAAGTCAGTGACGTATAGACTTCATATTTTTATCTCTAGCAAAACGTAAAAATTCTATGGACATTTTTTCGACATTTTCATTTAAAAAATTCAATTCAAGGATTGTGGAAGGAGCGCGAAATAATTTGTGCATTGTTCTTTATACAGGTTGTTAATTAAGTATGTACAATAAATTTAACAGACGATTGTTTGAGTCATTTTAAGACAAAAAGTTCATATAAACATTGGTCCGCAGATGCTTCGTTTTCAAGAAACAAGGTGTTAAACTTTTGTAAAAAATTGCTATTTCGTAAATACCTTAAACACCATTTACCCAATTTTGTTGTAATTTGGCAGTGTTATTTGTAGTGTTAAGGGGCTAATTTAACCCTAACTTGATTAGATTTGTTAAGTCCAGTGGCGTCCCGAGCGGTAATTTAACGAATATTTTTAATAATGTTTGTTGTGTGGTCCAGGGATATGCAATTAAGTGGATTTTATTTTTTTCTCCAAAAACTAATCAAGATACGAAAAACATTCAAGCGACAAACCTAAAGCATATTTTTGTATTAAAATCACTCAAATAATCGTCTGTGGGATTTATTGTACATACTTAATTAACACCCTGTATATTTGAAAGTCAGCTTTGTTGTTCGTCACGTATACTTCTAAAACAACTTATGTATGTCATTTAACTTACACTTACTTTACAAAATTCTGAAGTTGCTACTTCCTTAAATTAGAAACAAAGTTCCATTCTCACAGAGTTGTAAGTTTTATTTTCCTAATTTTTCAGTAAGGATAAAAGAACGACGACTCTGGTATTATTAACATTGTTCTTGGAAATAGTTACAATAAAAAAATTCAAAAATAGCAGTCGCAACATCACAACCCATTAATTATATCGAAGAAAATATACTTTGTACCTCCTACGCATTGTTAAAAAATATTTAAGGGGATATTCACTTATTTCAGCGAACTTGTATTTTTATACTGATATTTTCTCACTATTACGTGATTTATCCGCCAATATTTTAAAACATTTAGTATAGAAAATGTAAAAAACTGTAATGTTTCCTGAAAATATTTTTAAGCTCACTCTTCTCGATTAATATTACGTTTATAAGCATTTTTATTCACAATTTTTTTTATTCTATTCTATTTTTCTACCACATTAATTTCGAGATAGATGATATGTATTATTTTATTAAATAGAATAGAATAGAAAACTAGAAAGGAATATCTGCAATAAAAACAGTTGATTATGCTTTATCCAGTTGCATTCTTTAGTAACAATATTTTGCTACTTCTGTGTCAAATTTGATTCCAATTCGTTCGATATTTTGTATTTTGCAACAAAAAAATGAATTCTATGAAATTGGTATGGTAATACCATGAAATTTTCAACAGAGGGACATAATAGTATCAAAAATATTCACAAACGGATGATTGCAGTACATAGTGTCCCATAAAAGTTGGGTCACCAACTTCTGGGATCAAAATAAGACTATTTTGACTAATTTACGTGGTACCAGGAAATCAGCGAAACTGTTTTAACTAGAGACTCCTTTTAGTCCTTTTGCTTCATTGCTAAGGAGAATACCTGTCTTGTCCTCGTATGTTATAGATTATACAAAGAACAGTCTGTCGAGAATGACGTTGCTTCATTTTAACTAACTCCTTGTATCAACATTGCGTGTTGTCGAAATACGGATCGGATCATGGCAAAAATGTCGCGCCAGTATATTAAAGAATTCAAACAGAGACGACCTTAGCATGCTTTCTCGACGTAACTATGTCACGCCACTATTATCCCACGTAAAAAATCTAAAAAATTCTCCGCGGCCCACCAAAAGCTATGAAGTTCTTTGAAAAATTACCGTAATAGGTACGTTCATCGATCGATTTGAGTAACCTCACCTGCCCATTTCATTAAGAAAATTGGACATTAATGAGTGATTTCGACATACGGGTTAGGAAAAGTGCCAATTATTTTCTAATTTAACAGGACTCATCGCGATGGACTAATTCGATGTAATTTTCTATACCGATTAACCTAAAATATGCTCCATTAGATTTAGTGGCCGACGAAACTGAACATTTCAAAATCATTAGTCATTAGTCATTAGTCGTATATGCGGTGTCTTTTTTCGAGTCGAACCATATGGATTTGATATAAGAGATACGAAATTGATCAAAACTACGAAATTTGGTAACATACTGAGGATAAATTTAACCTATTTTTTTGACAAGGAGATATTGACGAAACACAGAAAATGATGATTTTTGTTTTTGCTTTTTTCTTAATTGAAAACGAAAACAGAAATATTTTCCTTTTATTTTAATAATATTCAGTCATAATTAACCTAGCTTTTAATGCATTTTTAATCCGTAGTGAACGACAACGAATAAACAGAGCCTAGACGCATAAATGAATATGACATTTTTTACATTTTAAATATTAACAAGTACGTATTATCTATTTGTTAATAAAAGCAAATGTATAAGGATAACAATTGTTTTTTAATGTTAGGTTATTATAATTGACTATTTCCAATATTGTTAACGTTTTCACTGTTTTATAATTGAATATTATTAGTATTATGTTCAATTAATTATTCAGTTTGTAGTACGTATTTCTTACTGTGACTTAGTGCTTTTCAAAGAGTAATATGGTATAGTCTTTCCGATATCAATTGAAGTACCAACAGGATGACAGTATGTACCAGGTTCGATCGCTGACGCAGCAACTCGGCATTGAAATACTTGAAAAACTTGTTCCCATATTTATTTAGCCATACCCATATACAGGTCTGGTCGAAGTAAACGTGGAAGTGGTAGAAATGTATACGCCCAGTTGAAGAATGTGAGCGCAGACAAACGAAATACAAATACAGTTGCGTTGGGCTACTGGCCAATAAATCTCAGCCGTTGACAAGTCGTCGACAAATTGCCCAGCAGTGCAGTGCAGCAATGTGAAATTTGGTGTGACTCAGGTAATTTTAATTTATTATAGGCACCTTCTATTAATCACTGATATTACAATTGCGAAAGGGAGAAATAATATTATTACAAACATAGCATTTTGGAGACCTTTTGAAACGGAACAAAACGAAATTTACCATCAATATAATAAAATTGTTAGAGGACATAAATAATTAAAATATGTTGTTGGCCAAATGGACATATAATAGAAATTTTCTGCACATTATATACAAATTATAAGTTTGTACCTTTATCAGAAACCTTTTTTAGGGACGCCTATGAAACTTATTAAATTTTATTGCCAGGCGTTTTTTTACATGTTCAACTGACATCGGAAAGACTATACCTACTTATTTAAAATGACAGTACGGCTACAAAATACTCACTCATTCGTCCATAGCACTTTGTTAATGAAGTTGGGATCCCCTGAACTTTGATTTTGAAACCAATAGTAAAATTCAAGACGGCTGCGGAAATCAGCTGTTTCGCTTCAACGTTCGATCGGTGTATAGTCCGCCGGCGCGCTTCCTTTTCCGAAGTACAGCGACAAATTAACAACGGGAGTTAAGGGGTAATTTCCTTATTTTTTCAAAGGTCGAGTAATGTTTTTTTTTCGATTTCCTATCATTATTAGGCTTTCGGAATACGTGAATGTAGATCCTTAAATTTCAATATATTCCAGTTCAGAAAAAGTAAGCAGCAGTCTTATTGGTGATCAAACCATAATTTTACATTTTAATCTTACTAATTTTTTATATTCTCTCATGGAAATTGTAATGTGCCGTTCATTTCACATAGTGTTCCGATAATAAGTTTAGCTTGTGCGCGAATACTTAGAACGTTCTATTGTTACAAGCGCCTATTTTTATCTTTACTTATCGTTACAAAAAGAGAGATGGCGGAGTGTATGGTTTGACTTTTGGAAATCCAGTATATGCCAGTTTCCAGATGATGCGCGTCAGGACGTGTCATCGTGGGCGTAGCTACAATTTTTTCATTTGTAGAGATATTTTGGTTTTCACCAAAATCGATATATCTATCGTTTGTTATATACTTAACAATGTTTAGAACCCTCTAATATGATACGCCCATGGAATCATTTTTCACGCACGCCTAATATTTTAGAATTGAAGTATAGTTTTTTATATTTCTTTTAAATCTAATATACCTAATTAATAAGGTTTTATGTATTCCTTTCGTTTCTTTGTACATACTACTTGACATTATATTAAGTCATGTCCTTAGACCACTAATACGCTACCTCGTTGAATTACATTACAGAAATGCATTATTAAAACCGCCGATAACGAGAATGGAACCTAGCGGCAACAGCCATCCCCTCGATCTTTATCGCCAAATCACCGTCATACATATTCACGCGCCTACGGAGGTGTCTACGACCTTTTTCGGCGGAAAGGCCACTCCAGATTACGATCGCGAACTGATGACAGGGTTTTCTCTGCTAATACCGCAATATTTCAAACGCAGCCGCTACACCGCCGCGTCAAAACAATGGCTTATCTAACCTCATCGATTCCGATACGCGCCATTGTAAGACGCAAATAGCGCCGCTGACTGGGGTTAGTCACTTCCTAATTATTTGGGGCCACCTACCTGGATCTGCGAAAACGAAAACAAGAAATCAAAGCGGCCAGGGTGGCCGTCCAGAAAATCCGGAGTCCCTTCCGGATGTGTTGGGTGAAACTTTTCCGGCGCATTTTCTAAATTTCACAACGTTTCAAACGTTTTATTATTTGGTTCTCTGGCGATTGCTCGGATGTACTAAAAGTCCAGGTGGGTGGTCACCTACATAACTATTTTGAATAAATTTAATCATATTTTCCATGGCGGTCCAGGCCTAGAATTATTTATATGACAGGCAGAGTATCCTGTATGATAATCAAGACAAAATGAATGTCACTCGGTAGATTTATGTGAGAGTAAATCATTTAATTTAAAAAATGACACATATTAAAGGAATGCCCATGAAATAACTACGAAAGCTTTATTCCGTTGAAGAGCGTCTCTCTGCTCTTTCTTATTCAAGTGGCTATTAAATATGAAAAAGTTTGTCGTTGGATCCGATTTTTTATTTTTTTTTTGAAAAAAACGGCTTTGAGAAAAATAGGCCTTCAAAAAAATAAGTTATAAGAATAAGTATATAAAGAAAATGTGAAAATTATTGGATTATTTATCGGAAGCGAGCTACTACAAATGCAGCAATTTCATACTCTTTATTTGCTATCTTGGTTTATTGTATAAATCGACCATTTACAAGCATCATGCAATGGTAATTGAAAAGTAATTAACAATTTTGAGACAATTGAAAAAATCCCAAGAACTTAACTAAAAATTGGCACTAATATCTAGTTGTGTTCGAGCATACGTGTAGATTTCTACTAGGACACAATTAAATACGTTAAATTTAAATAATTATTTTAATTTCGTACACATTATTCTGGTTTTATAGTGAATCATAAAGAGAAACTGTCAAATTACTATTTATTAAAGAAAGATGTCTACAAAGCAAGCGAAATAATAAACATGTTTAATTTGAATAAGCAGTAAGCCGTTCTATTTTTATTAGTTTTGTGATAGGTATGCAACCACAACAACAAATGAGAATGCTTGGTTGCCTATACTACAACATTTAATGTTTCTAAATTTTTGTACATGCTCGACTTCGACGACGAAGGATAATTAATCACCTGATGCAAAAATCAGACGAATCTTAATTATTTTATTTTTTCACAATCGTAAATAACGAAATATATTTACCACTTTTACACAACTTTTCACTTGATATCCTTTAACTCAATTCCTTCAACAAAATTAATTTAAAAAATATACTAGTTCGATGACGATTTCTTTTATTCATGGCGATAAGCCTGCATAAAGTATTAATACAGTAGTTTTGGGAAAAGGCACCCCAAATTTTGGGACTAACAAACTGTGGTCATATGGTCTTTTGTTTTTGAGATAGAGGGCATCAAGAAAATTTTATAAAATCAAATTTTAGCCACACCTTTTCCAAATTAAAAAAAAAAACAGTATAAAGACATCTTTTTTGAGGTTAGGTTTTTACTATGTATGTGGTACATTACAATTTACACACAAATGGTCTTGTTAAAATCGCTAACATGTCCTTTTTGAGAAAAGCGCAATTGATTGTCCCAAAGTTAACCAGTTTCTATTCTTAATATACAGGGTGTCCACAAACGAATAAGGCTTACATCAAGAGCAGCTTTCTTGGATAGAAATAAACCGATTTAGATCAAGTTCGATGCAATTTTGTTTCTTTAGAAAGTTATCGACACTGTTTGAACTAATACTAACAACTTTTTAAAGAAGCAAGTTTGTACTACCATACCAAACCTAAAAAAATAAATGCGTGAGCAGGGGTGGCGGAGGGTTGATTTGGAGGGTTGAAATGTTGTGAAAAATTGTATCATTGGGATTTCTGGCGAAAGTTGACGTCAAACAAAAAAGTATCCAACGCAAAAGTTGTAGATCATGCAAAAATCTACAACTTTTGTAGAGGTCACTTTTTAAGATAACTTCAAAATTACTGCGAAAAACAGTTTTTTTTTTCTGGTTTTTCGTTTTCTATTTCCCATTTCCGCAAAAATAACTTAATTTTGACCAAACTTGGTCTTAAATAATCACAAGTTTTTTTAGTTAAAAAAATCAAGAAGTTTGCGAGATATTCACTTTTTCCGGACTGAAAAATTCAACTTAGGAAAATCATCGTACAGAGTTCTGCCGGTGATCATTTTTTTCGTTTTGACCATATGTACACTTTTTGGTGAAATAAAAAAATTACTTGCAACAATGAATTTTTCAGTAATTTTTAATAATTTGTTTAAATTAAAAAAAAAATCAAAAACTGTGAGGTGATTACAGATTTTTTTATTTCACCAAAAAGTATATGATCATCGGCAGAACTCTGTACGATGATTTTTCTAAGTAGAATTTTTCTTTGAAAAAAAGTGTTTCAGACCGGAAAAAATTAAAGAAACTTCTTGATTTTTTTATCTAAAAAAAATTGTGGTTATTTAAGACACAGAAAGGTATACTTTCACCAAGTTTTGTCAAAATTAAATTATTTTTGCGAAATTGAGAAATAAAAAACGAAAAATTAGAAAAAAAAACTGTTTTTTCCCATTTTTCTCGGAAATTTTAAGGTTATCTTAAAAAAATAACCTCTACAAAAATTGTAGATTTCTGCATGATCTACAACTTTTGTATTGGATACTTTTTTGTTTGACGTCAACATTCGCCAGAAATCCCAATGATACAATTTTTCACAATTTCTCAACCCCCCAAGTCAACCCTCCACCACCCCTGCTCACGTATTTATTTATTTTTTTCGTTTATTATAAACCCCTGTACCATTTCCACTTATAAAAGTCCAGGAAACAATTTTCTTTTTTTCCCTCTAAATGAGTTATTTCGATCGGTCTATAATGATAAAACTTTCATCACAAATAATAATAATTATTGTTGGAGCAACCATCATTTTTATTTATCAGGCTGCTTTAATTGAAACATGAAATTATATTTTTTAAAATGCTTGTAACTTCTAAACAAAAACGAGTCGGATCTATGTTGATATAAGAAAAAATGTTTCAAATAACCCAGCTACCATCTGTCAAAATTTGTCGTGGAGCTTGTAGAACACCCTGTGTAACGTCAAATTATTTTAAAGATCGTCCTGTATTTTTTAAATCTAACTGGGCGTATGAAATGTATTTTAAATTCGAAACTAAGTTAAAGTTACCGCTTTCAAACTTCCAAAAAGTTAAATAGGTCAAACTAAAACAAATATTCGTCGCGGTTGACGCAGATAAACAGGACAAATGAAAAATCTCGGAGCGCAAACATGCGGGAGCGTCCTCGAACAGCCCTCCAAGATAGGATTTACAAGGGAGACAGTGAGATGCATTTAATTTCCGGTTCCGGCGTTCGGGACTCCGGTACCGCGTTCTCGAACAACTTCCAACTCCAACTCTCCGCTAATCGACCGCAAACTTTGTATTTGACGCTCCACTAGCGTTGGAAAGGAAGGTATAATGTTGGGGTCTTATCGCGTAGCGAGTTGGTCTATTTACATGGGACGGATGGCGACCGCAACATGCCCTGAAGTTTGTCGTTGAGGATTCCAATAGATAAGGCGACATAGTAATGTAGTAGAGGTGTTTCAATATTTCATGAGCCGCGAAATGCGCGAAAGGCGTGGCGTATCCGCATAATTCTTCTAATAAGCACGTTGTGAAAACATTGACTCAGAACTAGACCATGTGCATAATTACAAGTAGAAATGAACTAAGGCGCTCGGGCATCTATAAAGTCAACTGGCGAACGTTCGTTATATATATTTTTATTGTTTAAATAAAAATAATAAAGAATAGGGCATTTTATTATGATATTTGTAATCGGATCAAAGGCTTGTTTACGCTACGAGAGCTCGAGAGAGACTGTGAATAATAGGTGTAATGTTTTTAGGACGTAGAATAATTTAGGCGACGTTTTAGGCGGAATTATGTTTCTGCGCATATGAAGGTCAAAGCTCATAAGATTTTAAAACACCTCTAACTGCACTGTATTTTCTCTCATGTAGGGTGATTAGGAATAAAAAAAAGTCGAATTTAAAATAAATATGCCCATGGGCGTAGCCAGAGCGGGCAGAGGGGGGGGGGGGGGCACGCCCCCTTCCCCCTATTTGTTTCTAAGTTTCAAAAATTACTGAACGCATTTTCCATCCAGTGAGACTAAAAAGTTTTTAGGTTTTGATATTTTATATCGGTAAATCGCTGATTTCAGTTTTATTATTATTTTGATTATTATTTTAGGCCTGGGCCCACCCCAAGCAAAAATTCTAGCAACGCCCATGAATATGCCTGATCTTTAAATTGAAAACTTCAACTTTTTATACGAAATCGAGAGAAAATAGTTATATAAATACGTCAATGAATTGTTTATATATCTTTACAGTTACGACTGTCAGAAATATAGTCCCAATGCACAAAATTGCACAAAAATACTTCAATTATTTTGCACACAAGAGTATGTAATATACAGGATGATTCAGTCATAATGTCATTAATTTGAAGGGAAGATAGGGAAAATGAGTAGAATACCAACACGCGATTAAAAAAATTTATTTAAACCTCTTTTTGGGCCGCTCCTGACCGTTGACCTACAAGGGTTTGTCAAGCGTGAATCTTGACTTACCGTAACATTCGGTCATTAACCTAACTTTTAATGCGGTTTTAATAAATAAACAGAGCTTTTTAGTTAGACACATGAACGAATAAGATATTTATTACATTTTAAATACTAACAAGTTATTTATTTGTTAATAAAAACAATGTATAAGGATAATAATTGTTTTCGAATGTTAGGTTATACAATTTAGCAGTGCATTTTTTAAGCCAAAATGACTGGGTGATATTATCAGTGGACAGCGCCGCAGGATTTATGAAGACGATTTTGTAATAAATAATATTTCTTCCGAATACATACAGTCTATTAACTCGTTTTGAATTGTCTGTATGGCAAACTGTTTTGTGTTTGTTATTGTTTGGTGTTTCGTCGCCTACTTCACTATAGTAGGATTGTATTCGATGCAAAGGAGAGCAAAAATTGGCGGTCTTTTATCTAAAGAAAATCGTGTCATTATGTTTAGGAAGCGTAAGATGACCCATTTCAAATTTAAAATGAAATTGAATGTAAAATCTGAAATACCGCTTCATACGCACTGTGTTCTTGTAGTAGCTGTAGTCGCTCAGGTGCATCGAGTGTACGAAGTGGTCGGTTATACGACGAATAACTAACCTGGCAAGCTTGGTCGTAAATCGGAGACCGCTTCCAAAAAAACAAGTAAACAACAGTGGCGCGTACAGAGGTGAAATGTAGTACAATACGTAGACTCATAAATAATTTATGAGAATAAAGGGATTTTTGAACTGATCCCTTCATAATGCATAAAGAAATTATTCAATTTCTAAACCCCTTAAAACCGTACTGCACTGGATTCCTTGACAGGCAATGATTTATTTGCATCGAATATGATCCTGCTATAGTTGAAAAATGCTTTGCAAATTAGTATCTTTAATATTGTTAGTTTTCAATATGTTTTATAATTAATTACAAGTATTTAGTATTATTTTCAATTAATTATTCAGTTTATAGTACGTATACCTTATTGTATGACTTATTGCTTTTCAAAGAGTAGTATGGTACCTACATATTTAAAATACCATTACGGGTAAAACAACACTCATCCGTCCATAGCAGTTTGTTAATAAAATAATGATCCATTGCACTTTCATTTTGAAACCCATTTCAAAATTTAAGACGACTGGGGAAATCAGCTGTTTCTCTTCATCGTTCGAACGCTTTACACTCCGGCAGCCGTTGCGTTCCTATTGCGAAGAAGGGCGCTGAGTTAATTAACGGGTCATTTGCTTAATTTTTAAAAGGTCGATAATTTTTTTTTCGATTTTCTGTCTATTAGGCTTTCCGAATAAATGGTTAATATTAATGACATTATGACTGAATCACCCTGTATACATATAAATTAAATATTTTAAGCACCTTTTGAATAAAATTTTAAAAAGTTTTGGAGACAAAAATACGCGAATACTTCTGATACTGGATCTCTAGTTATTTATATAAACCATCTAAATACCCATTCTTCTACGTCTTAACGAATGACAACACGATTTGCAAAATTAAATTATGAAGTAACATAACAAATATTTGGTTACAGTTGTTGGCCACATTTTTAACGTATAACATTTCAGCTACGCGTATTGGTCTATAAAAGGTGAATGTGACTCTGCTTTTATCTGTAACAGCAATAGCGTTTAACTATTTATATTGGACAATTTATATTTTAACTACACCGATACGTGCAATATAGAAATTATCGGGTAAATGTATATTTACATATTCAAAACATATCGGAAATGCCAGAATTTAATAATATTAGTTTATTTACAGTAAACGAGCAATAATATGTACCGTCAATATCAACTAAAATATGTGTCTTTCGATATGACGTAAACAGAAATTATATTTACCAAATGCAGCCACTTCTTGATGAAGATAAGGGATAAGAACTTACCTAGAACAAAAAAAAATGTGTTAATATACAGGGTGTTTCAGGCTTAAGTAGAAAAACTTTAAGGAGCTATTCCTCATGAAAAAATAAGAAAAAAATCAAGTATAAATTTTTTTCCAGAGACGCTTCATTTTCGAAATATAGGGCGTTAAAGATTTAAAAAGAAAATCGAATTTTTTAAATAACTTCTAAATGAAGAAGACTATTTAAGCCAAATTTGGCATGACACATCTTCTTATAAGATACCATTTTTCCATAGAAGTAGAAGTCCCGCAAGCAACCAGTGGCGGAGTTATGGGGACTCAGACTCATTAAATATAAAAAATATTAATACGGCCCTACTGAAAATAAAAAATGATACTGTTTTTAGATAGAACAAAAAGTGCACATTCACTTTTTTTCCTAACTCATAATTTCATGGCAAAATTGATTTTTCGAAAGGGTGCTTCTGGATTCTGTCGATAAACTTTAGGAAGACGTTCCTCATAAAACCTAAAAAAAAATATAGTACCTATTAAAATTGGTCTTAGTCTCGAGTACGTGTGAGTCAAATAAGCCTTTTTGTCTCCCCTTCTCTGGACTTGACACCGATGGATTATTTCGTATGGAGTGCTGTTAAACAAAAAGTCTACGAGGTGCCAGTTGATACCCTAGACCTAGAAAAAAGTGTGTCGAGAATTAACTCCAATTCAGTATTGATCGGCCACTACCTCCATAATTAGATGTCGTGCTTGTCTACAGTCCGGAGGCATCCATTTTGAACAAATATTTTTTAAATTATTTAATTTTTTATTTACTTTTCGCTTTGTCTAGGTATAATATTAATTGGTAATTTTTTAGTTGTTTCAATTTACAAATGAATTTTCATGTATTGTTTGCCATCTTATTTTATTTAAAAGTACACAACACAAGTAAATGAAGTGACTACAAACCGCCTGAAAAAATTTAGGAGTATTGCAAGGGTCGTTACGTTGTCGCATTACGACACAGTCACATTAGATGTTAGGTACTTAATTATTTCTATTGTTTTCATCATCATTTTTCTTTTCTAAAAAAAAAACACCCTATATCTCAAAAACGAAGCATCTCCTAAATAATTTTAATACTATTGGTTAAACCTAAGGGAAGGGGAGACAAAAAGGCTTATTTGACTCGCACATACTCGGTACTAAGACCAATTTTAATAGGTAGTATATTTTTTTAGATTTTATGAGGAAAGTCTTCCTAAAGTTTATCGAAAGAATCCATAAGCACCTTTCCGAAAAATCAATTTTGCCATGAAATTATAAGAGTTAGAAATGTGCACTTTTTGTCAATAACAAACTGTTCTATCATATCATTTTTTATTTTCAGTAGGGCCGTATTAATTTTTTTTATAATTTAATGAGTCTGAGTCCCCATAACTCCGCCACTGGTTGCTTGCGGGACTTCTACTTCTATGGAAAAATGGTATCTTATAAGACGAAGTGTCATGCCAAATTTGGCTTAAATAGCCTTCTTCATTTAGAAGTTATTTAAAAAATTCGAATTTCTTAAAAAATCTTTAACGCCCTATATTTCGAAAATGAAGCGTCTCTGGAAAAAAAATTATACTTGATTTTTTTCTTATTTTTTTATGAGGAATATATCCTTAAAGTTTGTCGACTTAATCCTGAAACACCCCGTACATACATATATGACAGAGAATGTAATAGAAATTGTGTAACAATGATCAGAGAATGTTGCTAGAGGATTTATTTCGCTTACTGCTCTAGTTTGAGTAATGTAAAATCAAGTGTTTGAGAATAACCGCATTGCATTTATTATCTCCTATTTTAACATTCAATCTGACGTTTAAAGCGATTAAATTTAGGTTTGATGGTTAGCTATTTTTACATAATTATTAAATAAAACACATATTAACCATTGAACTTCCATTGTAGTATATCATTCAGTGACAAAACGCTACACATTTTAAAACAAAACAGACCATTATACATGTTTTCATTAAATAAGACATGCTATATGCACTCAATGTCGCTTGTTGAAAATTAGATACAACACTACAAAGATAAATAAAGGAATATCAGAGGAAGTGAGTAGTTTCTCTCAGGCTACGTGATAACACAATAAAATGCAAGACCAAAAAATATGCGAGCACTGCAATTTTTATTCTATTTTTAGCCTGGATTCCTCCAGCATTCCTACATTTTGCATTTATATGACAACCGTGAAGCCAGGAGAATATTCGGTTCAAGACGAAATTACGTTGAAGTTGAAGGTATAAACGTAGCAGGGATATTTTACATGATGCGCGTCCCATACATCTTTCCGCATTTCAGCTTATAACTTTTTCGAGTAAACACGCCTTTATGTGTTTCCAAACAGGTTCGAATTGATCAAATTATCCATAATGCGGCAGTAAAACGCTATTACTGTAAACCGTGATCGAAGTGGTTCGCGATGGCGATAGAAGTCATTAAATTTTAGACCGGAGCAAACAAAACAAATCGACGTAATTGTCCGTCTACTGTTAGCTAATGGTCGGGCCATTCAACAAGGCAAAGGAACGATTAAAATGTGGAAATGTCGGAGCAATTCAATGGCCACTGTGATAAAAGTCGGGGACGTCGAGGGGAATTAGTAAGGGATAGAATTAATTAAATCCACTTAAATCGGTCGATTTACATAAATTGCAACTGGTTTCTTTCCCTCTTTTCAAAACGGGGAAATCATTAATCAAACGTGTATACAAAATAATGTAATTTAAACAATCCTGGAAAAAGCAGGAGTGTGTATTTTATATTCTAGGTTAATAGATTGTATACAATGTATGTCTTAATAGATATTAAGACTTATACAAAGCGTATAAAACTGACGTTGTTACAAACTTTGAAACAAATGAAAGGTGCAAATGTTTCTAGTTCTACGACGATTAAAAAGTTGAAACACATTGCCTAAAAAAATACACAAAAACGGTCGTTGAAGGCGCATTCAAACTTTCGAGCTTTTCAAATTTCGCTACACTTTTCAATATGAGCTACTAAGCCGTCTACCGATCACACAGGTCAACAAAGGTCAAGAAGCAGACACACTAATGTGCATTCCCGAAGGATTTTGGTGCGCTGAATCCGAATCTGGCCGCAGAATTGCTCTATCACGTCAGGTTTTTGAGATATCCTAACCTAAAAGTGCAAAAACACTGTTTTTCGTCATATCTGAGGTTATGTAGTAATGCCATCTATTCTTTTTTTAAAAAAATACATATAATTTAAAAGTACAAGGCTCCCTCTTTCGAATGCCGTTGAGTTTGCTCAAATACTTTTTTTTCGTTGGTTATCCCCCTCTATATCAGCGAGTAGCGAAGGACAACCCCCTCAGTTTAAGGCAGTCGAAGGCAAGGCAGCATAAAGCTGAAGTGCCAAGTTAAACAACAACCCAGATACCAGTACGAGTTGAGGAGATTACAAATATCCGTAAAATTCAGAGAGACGAAAAGTCCAGATGTACTTTGAAGACCACTTCAGACCGCTGCGGAGCCATCATAGGTGATCGAACGTCTACTCTGGTACTTTACAACTCATTAACCAGAGACGAATACTTGTTGCGTCGTACGCTAATACAAAACCAGACTTATAGGTCGTAATATGCGCTTGGTCATTAAAAGTGAAATCGCAATAGCTAACTAAACTCCAGTGTGTATCTAAATTTATAAAGGACTCTATTCTGATGCTAGTTTTTTTTATATGTAGGTAGTAGCAAAAAGAGCTAATAAAAAAATAGATAGAAAAACAATTCCATTCCATTCCTCCATATAGTCATGTAAATCTTTTGACAAACGTCGTTTTTAGAAAATATCATTATTAATTTTAATTTAAGTATATTATATAACTACGTTAATATCTGTAACGAGAAGGGAAGCTGCCTAATGAAACAATCCTTAGTAAAATGTGGGGTAAAAACAAAAGGATCTGTAGGGTGAAAGCACGAATATACGGTGCTTCTCTGAATGATTGCATTATTTGAGGATGTATGCAGATCAGATATGTGTTTTTCTATTAATTATTTAAACATTTCATTTTATTTTGAATACTTATTTTTTACTAACTGTTTAGTGAGTACTAGTGTAGTGTAATCCAATAATAGTTGAGACATGTAGACCATAGAGTAGTTGTTGTTTCCCGCAATACCAGCAGTTAGCAATTTTGTCTGTGATGTCCTTTGCATACATAGATTTCTGACATCGAAGAATGTTGTTTGACTTCATTTGAAAGGATTTATTTGAATTAGGTTAATACCTAAATAAAGAGTAAAAACCTGTGAGAGCCAATAACAAAATATATGTATTTATAATAGTTGTGTACACTGTAAAAAAAATTACTCAATTTTACTCAATAATGAATCAATGTCTGTCTACATCCGATTAAATGAAATTTTCACTATATTAGTATGAGTACAACTGAGTGAAACTATTGCATCAGAAATGAGTGTTTTACTCAAATCCGAGTTACTGCTAACTATCAATTGAGCGACTTTTGACTCTACTCTGAGTATACAGGCTCGGAAAGTCTCCATGGTTCATCGGCCGTTACGTGAGAGCGATAAAGAAAGTCATAGAAATCCGTGCGTTAGAGAACGATGGCTATAATGAAGGCGTCTAATAGTCACCGCCCATTTCGCCCTTCCACAAATAAGATCCACTTCTTATTTGTGGAAGAGCGAAATGGGCGGTGAGTATTAGACGCCTTCATCATAGCCATCTTTCTCTATCACACGGATTTCTATTACTTACTTTATCGCTCTCACGTAACGGTTGATGAACCATGGGGACTTTCCAACCCTGTATATCGATTTAGAGTTGACTTTTTCTCTAATATGATTTAAATTTAACTATTATTGAATCATTTTTTACACAGACTTGGTTTTTAATTAACTAGATATTGAGTGCAAAAATAAATCACTCATAAATGATTAGTTAGAATATACGGTGTTGAAATTAATTCACTTCGCGGGGCCTCCTCCTGTCCTGGCTCAAACCCGTCAGCCGGCGCCAACTGAGACCCGCCGCCGTCGGCTAAGGCCTTTTCTCGTGGCGAACACGCTTTTCTTGGGGTATCTAACGGTCCCCTATCAAATCTGGTCGAGATTACAGAAGCAATATGTAAGTGGTGCCATCTTCACAACGCCATTTAGGTACAAGTGCACCAAATACGAGTTTACGTGAAGAATTTATTTAAAAAAAATATGTATTTGATTGAAAGTACTCAGTTTTAGTATAAATATAATCACAAACGAGTAAAACAACCAAAATGCCCAATATTGAGTGAAAATGTACTCAATAATTTCACTCAATGGATTCCGAACTTTTATTGCTTTCACTCATACCGACATTTTTACAGTGTAATGTTGCCATTGTTTGAGTTATTGATCTTCTCTACAAATGACCTCTGATCACACCTTGTAGTTAAAATATAAAGTAGTCTCGTAGTACTCTATGTCAGTAATTATAATTTGTACCAATTGTTTTTATGATGACTACTAAATGCTTCAATTATACTTTTTAACTACTAAGTCCATTATACGGATCTAAATACACATCCTTGAAATTTTAAAAACAAAGTTTGTTACACTCTATGTATATAGAAAGTTGCAGGAAAATTTATATATAAAAAGGTACGCTAATTCCTTCACGTGAAAAGGAAATACCCAGAGTCAATGACTCGAGACCGTTTTCCCCGAACTTACATCCCCGTCCCCGGCACCACATCCCCCACTAACCCCCATTACAAAAATTGATCTGTAAAACTTACACGTTGTCCTGGTTGGCCTTCCCGTAGAAAGTCCGCAGTCGCGCCCGCCAGCCAGACGGGAGAGAGAAACAGCATCAGACGGACCAGATTGGGAAGGCGGAGGGGGGGGGGAAGGAGGCACACCCGCCCGAATCAATATCGCCCGTCTAGGATGAAGGGGGGCGCACAAAACAGGATAACATCCGAAAAGGATAACTGACGACCACCGCGACACGCAACACCCGCTATATCCGTTCGTATGGGGACTGCACTTCCACGCACGCCGGCCGATTGAATTGATTAAGGCCAATTGGAGTGGATGGGTTACGTATTGTGCGCGAATCCGTACCAGCGTTCCCACACGGAAAGATGGGACGAGACGAACGAGAAATTAAGACAGCTCGTGTGCGCAAATTTAAGTGTGACAGAGGACCGCGATTGTTTGGTCAAACAACAGACAAGGTGTTAATTATTGCTGTGACAAAGGCGCAGGGTATTCCGTTTTATACGGTCTTTGTTAATCGCCATTGTGACAAAAATAGTTATATCTTGTCGCATATTATTACGATTACTAGTATTAGTACTAACAGAACAATGTACTACATGTCATGTTACATATAAAAAATACAGGGTGTTTGGAAAAGTTGGTACAAAATTTAAGGAGGTGAAAGTAGTACCAAAAATAGTAAAAAAAGTTCCTATAAACTTTGGTCCTTCGGAGCACCGTTACTGAGATAAGGCCCTCCAAAGGGGTCTTATCATTTGGATATTTTTTAAAATAACTTTCTGATTAAGATAATGGAATCAAAATTGTAAGGTAATACTCATACCATAAGTATCTTTGACTATCATAAGTTTCATCAAAATCGGTTATAAATAAGGATATATTTCTTTCTGCTGTTAACGGAAATTTTTCGAATTTTTTTTATTCCTTTGAATTATCAAGCAAATAATATTTTTTAATCAATTAGACTTTTTTGAAGAACAAACTTCTTTTTTCGAATTCTGCGTAGTTTAGTCAGAAATAATTACTTTTTTAAATAAGGATCAGAAGAGTAACTTTTTTAACATTTTCACAGACATCTCCCGAGTAAGTTAAGAAACAAAAAAAGGAATATTTCGATCTAGCAATTGCTCATCAGTGTTTTTAGGAAGGGTTTAAGAGGGGGGAAATAAAAGTCAACCGCAGTGTTTCAAAGTACGTCCATTCACATTATAGAAAAAGAGACTCTTGAGAGTTTAGATCTATTGTTGATTTCATGAAACATCAATTTGCTGTTTGGCATTAGGCTATGTCTGTTTGTTTATATTTAATTGTGGTATCTAAAACCACCAACGGTTAGTGAAATTAAAAATAGCCTAATGGTTTAGTATAAATAAATGATGACACACTATTTCTGTGTATATGAAGACGACCTTATAAACAGCTGGCAATAATCTGACTTGAGTAAATTGTAACTGTCTAAGCAAATAAATAAATTACTGTAAATAATTTTAGAAAGATATAAATAAATTAGTCATTAGTTGCAGCGACGCTCTTCAAAATGCCATTATTTAGATTTTCTTCAGTAGCGGCTTCAAATTCTCCATTTAGTAAAAATTGTCATTAAAATATAAAAAGATGTTTTCTATTTCTTATATTTTTTACATATTTTTTAATTGTTGTAATATTTTTTTATAGTATCAACACTATCAACATTTCAATCATCTAGATCTGCAGTCATTAAAAATCTATAAATAGACACCTACATTAAAACAACATTTTTTCAAAAGTGTATTTTTGGTTACCAACTAAGCAATGATATATTTAGATAAATTGTAAATATATTAAGACTCTGTTATTTAATTTAACATTATAAAAGAGTTAAAACAAACCAAACATCGCCAGGAAACTGACCATTCTTACGAATGAAACCAGTTAGTCAACAGTTGCAAAATGAGGACGAGAAGCGATAAAGCCCGATAAAAATTATATTAGACACACAAAGCTATTAATATCTGCTTTCAAAAATAATTTAGCCAGAGAAAATTAATAATACCTACTCCAAAGAAACTTTCAAAACAATTTAAAGAAACAAAGTGAAAATAGATCTCTTGGAAAAATTATTCACTTCGTTACGTTTAGTTAGAGCGCACTTCGCAGTGCACTTTTGGGTACCTACATCAGTTCAAATGGGTAGTCTATGATTAATCGAGACTAATGAATTACTCAACTGGACTAATTTATCCGAGATACGCATGGTCAAACATGATTAACTTCAGGAAACAAATCGATTTACACATGAGATAGACCACACAAAAAACAAATAAGAGGTTGCCTTTTTATATAAATTATTGGTAATGATTAATTTAAACTACAACTATGTTTTATTTACCCGAGATCTCAGTTAATCCAACGCCACTATTTTTTTTACAGCAAATGAGATGTGACAAATTAATATTTTTTAATTATTTATTTACCAACGTACTTAAAACCACTAGCGTAGTGTCGTTTGTTAATGTCAGAAGGTATCAAGTAAAAGAAGTAACTATTTTGTAACTTTATATCTCATTAATATGATTATTAAAAAAAATGAACTTTTTCTGCACATTCATGCTGCAAAAAATTCGAGGAGTCCGTTAGATGGTGCTGTTTTTCCATGAAATTGGTATTATATGTTTCCTCTCCTAGCCAGGGTTTCCCAACCTGTGATCCACGGAACACCAGTGAGAAGTTAGTAAGTGTTCCATAAAAAAAATGAAAAACCTAATTGGGACAATTTTCTCGCAAATATAACACATCGCGATCATGTATGCATTTTATATGTTATATTATTATTTTTTTGTTTCTAAGTTTATATTAATAATTATTTATGTTCTTTGTTTCGGAATTATCGTTCCTATCAAATGAATAAATCAATTATTATCATTTATTAAACCTAAAAAAATGTTTTTGCTAAACACGTAAACTTGGAACTCTACCTCTGTGCCAGAATGCTAGAACTAGAAAATGAATAATATGGTGTCCCTGAAATTTTTCTAAGGTGCTTCGTCACTCAAAAAGTTTAGAAAATCCCGACCGAGAATATGGATAGTCTTTAAAAATTGGAATTGTTTTATAATTTTATATGAAGGATAATATTCTAGATCGCTATCATCGGGTATAATTTCAGTTGATTGAAAAATCCAGTGGCGTACAAATATATTACAGTTAACCTTTTTTGAAATAAATGATACCCCACTGACTAAGATAAGAAAGATACCATTTTTAGAATCTATAGACATTTTACTGAAAAAAATGTTTTATATAAATAAAAGGTACCATTTTCAAAAAAATAAATTTTCATGTGAAGAGCGCACAAAAGTTAGGTATAAAAATAGTTAAAAAAATTTGTTTTCTTTTTCAAAATAATTCGAAAACCCGAGCAGCTGCAATTGGTCTGCGAGTATCATAAGTCTGCAAAATAATGGTCTAAACCTTCTCCATTTAACCGTTTTTTTCTATATAATTTCTGCAATCCCAATACATGCATCACCAAAATGGCCCACTCGCTATAAAAGTGATTTTGGGATATTCTGCATTTAAATTGATGAGAAAACCTCAGCTTCGTTTAACTTGTACAAATCCTTCTGTGGCTTGAAAAACTGACCTAAAGGACTATTCTTTATGCAAAAAAGTGACGTTAGTGATCGTTTTTTAAAATAAGAGACAAAAAGTGATCTGAATGACCCCATAAAAGGCCTTGGATTACTTAACATTACCTTAAGAGGTGTACATAGCACACTTGGTCTATCCGTAAGCTGTTTTCAAGGTCCAAACAAATATTATGGATATTGGAAAGTGTGTTATTGTGAGGCAACAATACTTTTTTTGAGGGCGTTTGTTCACTAGCATGTCATTGCATCCAACACCAGTTCCAGCTCTTCCTTGGAAATGTATGAGCTACTAACATCTCAAAATATGCTCGGCGTAACTTTCCTTACAAAGATGTGGATTCTGATTATTTTCGACACCATGACGAAATATTAATGACGAGTCATTTCACATCAATTATTATGTTTTTAAACAATTCCTATTATTTAATAATTTTTCTTTGCTATTTTGTTCAGGGTATGGAGAAAGTTTACACATATTATTGCCACGAGTGTTGCTAGAAACAAGATCGTTTTTGTTCTATCAATTCAGTTTCAACAAACACCACCGCGAATTTCAACTTGGCAAGTTAATGACCTTCGGAAAAAATAAATTGAAATTGGAACAATTAATCACTGGCACTATGCCCAGTACGTTGAACCAATAATTGTATCAAAGCATGTACATGCTAAATATCAGCAGCCTAACAGAAAGCATGCAGCAGACAGCTTACAAATAGCTATTAATTTTGCAATGCAGGAGGCGCTTTTTTCTTCGAAGAAATATTGCCAACAACACACATCAATGAATTCTGTATTATACATAGTTCAAAAGGAATTGTAATTTTTGTGACAAGAGTCGGGCGTCTTTCATCTCTAATTTGCGGATGTTGTTAGAAACCAATTTTTACGCGGCAGATGGTAAATAAAATAAAACCTTCAAGTTAACTTGGTCGGTATTTTTTTATCTGTTAGTTTAAATTAATTCAAGAAACCGTGCACTATCTAGACTAAACTAGTACCGAATCGACCGTAGTTAATATAACATGCTCCATTACATAAAGTAATGTTATGTAATTGAAAAATAAAGCCAACTCTTCTACTCGAATGCACATTTAATAATAAACAAATGAAGGAAAAAATTATTTAGCAAATTTATTACTTTTTTGTAGACGTATCACATGAAAAGATAATTCTTGTACCAAGACACTCAAGAATTTACCACTAGCCCAAGGCAAATGGACGCGGTTGCTTCATCAAAACATGAGTTTTACTTAGCAAGTTTCATTAAAATCCATCGTAACATTCTCCAGATATTACAAAAAGCATATATTTTTTAAGAACTTTGACAGTCAATAGCAGAGGAAGCAGACATTTTTCTTAATGAAAGTTAGGTCAAATTGTCTTTTTTTGAGACAAAGAATGTCGCAGTACCTTTTTGATCATGTGCTTATGGGACACCCTGTATATCTCGAACAAACAGAATCAACAAATCGTAACTAATACCGGCCGGCTGCCACCGTAATTAACATTTTAACGGTAACCAGACACTTCAATCAGCACCGGTTCTTTTACCCCTTTATGAATCACTGAAAGTGTGCAATATTGACAAAGGATGTACCGCCGGGGGTCAAAATAAAAAAATGCACATGACTCACCTTGCCCTGTACTAGGGGACGACCCCTCCCTATAAACTAGTTACGGTAAAATATTGGGGCGGAATACGGTTCTCGATAGGGTAAATATCGGATAAAGTCATAAGAGTTTATGGTGAAGCTGGAAAGGTACAACAGTTTGGATGTGTCTGTAGAATATTAAACAGAAGTAGTAGCGATAAAAAGTGGTTAGATAATTAGAAAGTTTTGGTTGTAGTAACTATTCAATGGATGAACATAAAGTATTGGGGATTGGGGACATCGACATTAAAGATTTTTGCAATTTTTTTTTGTTTTTACAGCCATAGTCAGTGCCGGAGTTTCATAATATTTGTGACATATACCGGATGGAGCATTTATTTTGAGACTCGATTATTTCGAATACAGTTTCAGACAAAAATTGTTGGGCCCCGAGTGGGGCATTGAAAGGTCCATATTACAACTTACAGTCTAGACCTGAAGTGGTGTTTTTAGACAGGAAGAGGTTTTTAGACCGGAAGTAGATTTTTTTAATGGAAACTACGGACTTCGATTAAAATACGAAAACAAAAACCTTTTGTTTTTATTATTTTTTTGATTTAATCCATATTTTAGCCATAAAAACAAGAAAACCAAGAATCTTGAGAAAACGGAGTACCTTGTTGGAATCACATTTTAAAAAAAATGTTTCATAGAAAAGTTGTAGGGTGAAAAGGAGGGCTATCTTGATATGACCTTGAAAATGACCTTGGCCTTGACTTCAAGGTCGTTTGAAGATCAAATTCAAATTTTAAATGGGACCCTCTTTTTTGACCTCGTAAATTATAAGGGTGGGAAGTTTTACAATAAGATGTGAACTTAACCTCAAGAACAAGATCAGATATCAAGGTCATTTTAAGGTCGAAAAACTGCATAATTATTAACTACTAACACTGCCCAGGAACAACGAGGTGGACATAGTAGTTTTTTATTCCGTTAGGGGTGCTTATTTTTGGTCAAATGAATAATTTCTTCAGATTTCTGAAGGTTTTATAATTTGTTGAAGACTGAAGTGTGTAGGGGCAATTCTGACTGTTGATTCAGGAGGCCAAAACCCTTCCAATTCGGATTGTTTTAGTGCAATAAAAAATAATTACTTATTTAAATGAGATGCTGTTTTATGGATCCGGTTTTATGAATTAAAAATTTTCTTTATTGAAATGGCATAATTGATTTTTTGTTTGCATTTTCGTTTTGAATCCGATTTTTAAAAATATAAATGAAAATAAAAACTTTTTTTTCGTTTTTCAATTGAAATCCGTGGTAAAAAATAAGTGTTTCCATTTAAAAAATTCAACTTCCGGTCTAAAACACAACTTCCGGTCTAGACCGGAAGTCGTAATATGAACCTTTCAATGGCCCCCTCGACGCTCTACAATTTTTGTCTGAAACTTTTTTCGAGACCATCCAAAATATCTATTTTATCTCAAGATAAATGCCCCACCCGGTATATACAGGGTGATTCACAAATAGTGACCAAAAATGAAACCTCGTATTCTTTAGTGAATTTTAAGTCCTTATTATAAAGTTTTTATCTAGGGCGCTACGTTACAAAGAGACAAGGTGTTAAACTTCAAAAAATATTTTTAATTTTTTAAAATAATTTAAAAACTAGTAAGTGAAATAATTTGAAATGGGGCACATGTATTTATGTAACATTGTCCAAAATCTGAGGGCTTTTCCTAAAATTTACATACTCCAGTGGCGGAGATACCGGGATCGGTGGCATATTTTTCTAAATAAAATAGTACGCCACTGCTTTAAAAATTCACCAAAAAATACGAGGTTTCATTTTTGGTCACCACTTGTAAAATGTAATGTATTTAACTTTTTGTACAAGAAACCTTTCTAATAAAAAATAAAAAATAATACATGTGTAATATGCAACAAAAAACAGTACAATAAATAACAGGAGGCAACTTAAGTAAATAATGAGATCGAAATTTGTTTAATTATTAACCTTATCTCGCTCTTTATAGGCTAGAACTATTTGACAGTAGAGTCCGTAAAATTTAATTATCAGTTCAAATTGAAATAATAAAATAATTTTGACAAACCTTTGACCATATAAAAACTAGTCTGGCCATAAGAAATAAGCTGACGACCAGATCTCAAAAACGGTGAAAGATTAACCTCAAATTTTAAATTCTATCAGTTTTTTCATTACATTTTAGAAACTAATTGAAATATTTCAGATATGATCTGAGGAATTGCCAATTTTTTGAAATTTCAGACTCCTGTATCTAAAAATAGTTTACGACATCCTTGTACTTTTCCTTTAAGTATGTAGTTCTAAACCTGTATAAACATTTTTAATCCAAGGAAAGACAGATTTATTCTTAGATTTAAACCAAAACGGTTAACCAAATAGACGGCACGTCTATTTGGTTAACCGTTTGGTCACTGATAATATTACTGAATTTAACCCATTAGCATAATGACTTGCGAAACTAATACAAATCTTCAAATTCTGAAAGTTTAAGTCTATAAAAGTAGAATCGAAGTTAGGTAATAAAATAATTCGTTTTTATAAAACGGATTAAGAACAGTAGACGTCTAGTAACACACAAGAACATCTACAATAATTGCCTACATATTTGAAAACCAGTTTTTTAACATTGGCTCCAATTAACGCTAGTCCCACATACCTATTCTATAAATAAAATATTCTAAAATAAATATCTATACGTAAAAAATGTATCCCTACTTAAGACGAAAATATCGGAAAAATTTATAATTTTTTTAAATGGGTAGAAACAGTAGTTCTAGTTATTTTAAATTAATTTAAAGTGCTTGATAACAGTATGGTAATAAAAAAAAATTAATAACTTACACATAAGGTGCAAGAGATCTCTTTTCTTAGAAACAGTATCTTCTTAGAGACATAGCGACTCATCGTATCTACGCCACTGTTCGATGTTTTATATACGAATAAGGATTTTTACTTCTAAATCGATAAACGACTAATAATTTTTATTACTCTACGCATGCCTTTTATTTTAACGACTAGAAAATAATAAAAAAAAATAATAAGTGCATTGAAACATTTAGAGAAATCTAAATCTCCAATATTTTTCTCCTGGAAATCTTATAATTTAAAAATTTTACTGAAAGCTAAATAATTCTATTATTTTTTGTATGTATACAGGGGATTTGCTTGTTACGGGGTTTCAGTCTGGGTGATGTAAATTCTAACCCAAAAAAATTATTAAGGTTTTCTTTAATCCTCATTCGTATACAGGGCTGCCTGTATTAGTTCTGTTCGAGATCATATATATTTTTAATATCTTTGCTATACTTTAGCTAAATTAAATCAAATTTAGTATAGTCTTATTTCAGGGGCATGCTGTTTTGGTAATTGTTTACAGAGCTGTGTCTTTGGGGTTAAAGATTGCTTCGAGCAAACTAGCACCATGTATAATAATTTTTACACAAAAACGTTAATTTTAAATTTAAATCTCACTTGTATACACTATAAAAAAACGTAAAATGTATTTAAAATTCACTTGTTTTACGATCATAACATCTATGCATAAAATTATAAGAAACCTATCACAATACATTTTTTTTTTCATGGGAGAACTGAAAATGAAACATGTTGCAGCGAACACGGCGATAGTGATCATTTCCCAACAATGAAAATAGTGAACAGGGGTAGCTCGCCGACATATGCGAGCCCCCAAAGCATTTAGTAACCCCTAAGAGGGGGAGCTACAACTATGGGGTGAATATTAAATTCAACAAATCTTATTACGCCACCTATGCGGTTGGCCTGCTATAGTCTGGTAATCGCAATAATGGGAGTACCATTAAGTAGGTTTGGGAAAATATTTACAGATTACAATCATTTATTCGCGAACTGTGGGAAAGCCTGAGCCTCAGATTGTACCGCAATGTATTCGTACCACTGCATTTATAACCGTTGTGGGAGTACTTCATATCTATCACTTTTTATAAAGAATATTTTAAAACATTCTGGTAAAAATTAGTTTTTTTTTCGGTGCCTACATAAGAATTATTTTTATTAATGTGGGAAAATCTATCAAAGTTAAAAAAAAATGCACAATGCAGAATCTACTTTAATTAATTTTGTTCATTTCTTATTCTATTCTTATTTTTAAGAATGAATTTCGTGTGAAATATTCAGTTAAGAATGCTAAATATAACAATGGCAAATGTTTTTGTTATTATATTATAGATAAGCATATCTATACACGGGGATTTACTATAAATTTTGCTTTATTCTATATTATTATCTTGTGACACCCGTGATGCTTTCAATGTTTAATGTCCTACTAATCTGTTATTTAGTGCGAACATGTTACATATTAGCTGAGGTGGCCCTAATATATGTTCTTATAATTTTTATTACAGATTTATTTCTAGAACATGTTTTTAATTTGTCATGTTAGGTAATAATGATGTAAAACGTTATTTCTTACTTATCTCAAAATGGGATGGAAAAAAAGTGGTTGTTATATCTCAGAAATCAGGGTGCAAAGATTTAAATCAACTTGATTTAAATCAAGATTTAAATCGTGATTTAAATCAGTTGATTTTTTATTTTAATCATGGGAATAAATTTAAAAAAATCAACTTTTTTAAACGCTTTTATTAAATTGAAAAATAACTGTAAAAGTTACAAAACTATAAAATATGATTCATTCAACACATAAAATTAATATCTATTCATCAATAAAATAATATACTTTCTGTTGTAATATTTTAATATTTTTAATAACTCAAAAAATAAATGTAAAAGGTATAAAACTAATATATCATATAACACAAATATACCTAATAGTTATTCATCAAATAAAATATTACACTTGCTTTTGTAACGTTTAAACAAAAACACCAATTTGCCTGCCTTCTCTACTCCCAGTCGATTCCTCAATTTAGAATGGACTAATCCAAACGAAGAAAAAATTCTTTCCACCGACGCCGATGATGCCACAGCTCCCAGAAGTTGCCTAGTAATTTTGATAATCGAATCTCCATTGTTTCCAAATACATCCTTGTGAGATATCCACCATTCGATTGGAAAATTTTATTTTGTTTAATTTTTTTTATGCAGCGCTGTGGAAATGTTTGTTATTGTATAGGTGCGGCAAATGAGGCATTATTGACAGGAAATAAGACGTTAATTACTAGAAAATGCGATTTAAACAAAAAATTTGATTTAAGTCAAAAAAATCTGATTTAAATAAAAAAAATCTGATTTAAATAAAAAAAATCGGGTTTTTTGATTTTAAAATAAAAATCATGATTTTTTTGCACCCTGTCAGAAATCCATAAAAACGGATTTAGATAATATTGGGCGCAACTTATAAATAAAAAGGTCATTCGAATTGGTAGAATTCCATCATTTTAGTAAGTAAATTTTTTTATGTAATAAAAAAAGCCACTAATTTTTTAAATGGTAATGTACTGTTAAAAACGTCTTTTTCTATTTTTTGGTAATGTGAATTATTTAACCTAAAGAGGCAATTCTTGTGTATACCAATGATTGACCACCTCGTTCACCTGACTTAGATTCTCTGGATTATTTTTTCTAAGAGCTCTGAAAGACATGGTTTATAGTACCGGTACAAACTATAGATAAATTGAGGCAAAGAAATAAGAACGATTACTGATTTATTTTATTGATTTCCTTATTATTTGTATATCAACAATAAAAAAATCTGTCTTGCTTCGTGTTGGCCATGGTTGTTCTAAATTGTTAATAAATAGTTTTACATCGAAGTTTAATTGATTGTCTTCTGTTATTAAAATATGGTATCTATTAATATTTTAATAATACAGAATGTAATTAAAATGCTTAGCTAAACTTTAAGGTAGGTTCTACTTCGCAAACTAAACAAAAACAAAACAAGACAAATGTTTATCGGACAAAGTACGATTATTTTTCTATTAAGAATACACTTTTGTAATATCAAAATATATAGTAAATTCGCCCTATATATAATGGTGTATCGAAGTAGAAATAACTTATTATTAAACTATAAATATTTAAAGAAATTAATATGAATATTAATTGCAGAACAACAAAACGATGTAAATGGCTAGCAGGTATCTGGAGTAAATTTTCAGTTGATTAGTCTACCAGATTTAATCCATAACCTATATACGCCAAGAAAATGTAAACTGTTAGATACCTTTGAAGAATTAGAAATCTAACAAACAAATCCCACATGTTGCTAAACAAATGGAGTAAAATTATGCATCCTCTATTTTAATAAAGTCCTGAGATCATTTCAGTGAATATAGATGCAATAAAAATAAAACATTTCTAGAAACAATACAATTGTATATGAGAAAATCCATAATGCAGGCAATTTAACCAACTGTCCAAGTTAAAACACCATTTGTGATTTACCGATAACCCAATCGTCCAGAAAGTCTACACTCACGGAGATATCTTCAAAATTAGTTTCTATCGCGTTAAATTAGTGGGACCTTGCACGAACTACTTCGTTTATTAAGTTGACAAAGTTGGAAGCCCTCCAGCAGTCAAATTATGCACAGCCGTTATCTGTAAGTCCATTATTCCGAGCCCCAAAACCAAAATTAACTGGTTAAAAACATATTTCAGTAGAGTTTGTCGAGTAAAAATTCCATGCAAGTAAATTTTATCACTGAAATTTAAAGGCGCCCGTACACCTTCCGGCATATCCGACAAATCTGTAGTTTGAACAAAACAATGTAAATCAGGCTGATTAGTATTTGAAATAGGCGTGAGCTCTAAAAAGGCACCGATACCATCGTATAACTTAGGTATCAACTCGAATATCTATTTACAAACACCTTCTTTGATTTCAACGTGGAGGAACGTACTTCCGATTCCGGTTTACGTCTGCAGTTTTGACTTGTACAGTTAGGTCAGAGCTCAAACTGAGCTTATATAGGAAACTATACACTCATAAAAGTTTTGTATAAAACTACACACTAAATCAATGTATTAAATAATAAAAGTAAAATTTATGTTAAGTTAAGAATGTAATTTTACACTTTTAACGAAATACATGCACAGATTATAATTTTACAAATCTATATATTGAAATTTTACTAAAAAAAAGGAAAACTACACAGTATCTTATCTTGATGAACAAACAAAAATCCATGCACTATTACAATAACATTTTTGCAAAGAATATACCTACTATACTTGTTTATGCATTTATATTTTCCCAATAAGGTAAATGAAGGGAAAATAACATTAAATAAATTTAAAAACATTTTTTAATGCAGTGATATTGTTTAGAACAACATATGTTTGAATTATACGTAAAGATAAATAATATAGAATATAATTTAAACTGATTGATTAAATAGCTCTCTGAAAATTCTGGTACGATGAAAAAGTTGCCACAACAGGTTTAAATTAAAGTTAATAGTACAATACTTAAGAGTATATATTAAGCAATTTCTGTATAGAATCGTATTACCTACTTATTTAAATGACAAAATATTGTAACTAGTACTTAATTTTACACGCGTTATTTAGTGTAGTATTTATAGTTTCAATTAAAATATTAGTAACCAAACTCGTTTTAATTATTTCGAACATTTTATGAATCTTCAATTAGTTTTAGGCCTCCTCAACTCTGAATTAATTAAACAATATATACTTATTTGAGACAAATCAGACATATTTTCTACTATAAAAGGGGTTTCTATTTAAAACAATTTATTAACAAAAACATTCTTCATTTATTTCATTGGAAAAAGCCCTGCTGAGGTTATTCCTTAAATAGTAATTTACAATTTGACACCTGCTTGTATAAATTAGCTATGTCCAAAACGGTTAATATTGATGTTTCCCATATTCTTCAATTATTTAATTAATTACAATTACACGAAATCATATTTATTTTCCCCGGTGTATTAAAGTAGTTAAAACACTATGCGTAATTACTACGCTACAAATGAATTCAAACATGTGGTCTGCTAGACCCCTTTACATACGGTGATACCATACCAAGTGATCACGTAATTAAGTCAGGTTAAGCTAAAATAAGTTAGTATAATTTTGAACTTATTCGTACATTCTTACCAAACACAACAAAAACATATAAGAAATTAGTAACACATTATATATTTAAAAGTATAATGTAAAATGCAGTAAGTACATACTATTGCGAATATATAAAAAATCTATACAAATTTTCATAAATTTTAGTGATAGCAAAGGGTGAATATTCTTCCTCATCATACGTTCAGCTGTTTACTTTTTTGTACGAAGGGCTTACAATGCAGTAAATTCAACAATAGCAAACTAAAGCTGATAGTATAATTGATTTATACAGGAATATTTCATTTTGTTGTTAGCTTCAGTGTTTGATGACAACCCTAAGAATAGGCTTTAAAAGTCCCTACATCAAAAGGCCCACAATCAAATAAAGGGAACAAGTCAATGCTACAAAAAGTAGATATATGGATGTGAAAGAATTCTTGTTTAAAAACATATTAAAGTGGCACGCAACAACTGTTCATTTGCTTTTATTATACGCAAAAAATAAATTAATTGTATAAATTAATAAAAACTACAATACATAATTCAAACCATTTTTATTTAATTTTAACAAGTTTCGAGTGAAATGGGAACGCAATCGACAAATATTCCAGTACCTAACAAAAATCTAAAGGAAAAAAATAATTGGTCGGTGTCCCAGAAGCCGACGACTTACAATTATCGATCTCGAAGGCGTTTTTCGAGGAAAAGAAAACCAATTTAATTTCAATTGAGGAAGACAGTTCCGTCAAACGGCGCGAGGTCAACGTTCGAAAAATTTTATTTAGCCAGGGTTCAGACAATTACAGCGAGAATTTAAGCGGAAGTGGCAGATGTCGGCCTTACAAACGAAATTAACAATTGTTAATTGAATGCGGAATATTAAACAGAATTATTTTTTCGAAACCCTGGCGAATTTCCTGCGCACGAAAGGACGTCGCGCACGCGAACAGTTGGCTGCGGATCTTATCGGATGAGAGCAGTAACGGTACAAACACACTGTATAGTGACATAAAAATACTTTACGGAATATTAAATAGAGTCACTTTTTCGAGACCCTCGCGAATTTCCTGTGCACGAAAGGACGTTGCAGAATGGACAGTTGGCTGTGGATTTTATCAGATGAAACGGTAACGGTACAAGGGCGCTATATAGGGTGGTTCAAAAAATAACTTTACGTTCACGTTTTCTCATAAAATGGTAAACTTTACTGTTTCTTGTACAATTGTATTTTCCAATATTCATAGAGAGTCCTTTTATTTTTGTAAAAAATGGAAATAACTTGATATCACTATCTATAAACTGTACGTCAGTCGCAGCGCGTGTACATTTGAGAACTGAGGTATGCATTGTTGCCAAATATCATAATTTAAACGGAAGGTTATTAAAAAGCATCCAAAATATCCGCCGCAAAATACTGCTCTTTGGGGCGTTACTTTTATTGAATGGGTGTTCGCCAGTTCCTAACAAGTCATCTATCAGAAAACGCAAACAACAATAAATAAATAATGATAAATTGGTATCCAAAGCTCCCATCCTCTCTTAAATGTTGAACCTATCTTACAAACATCATCTTCTTGCAATAGCATCGTTTTCCCCTGGCAAAAAGTAGGATCTAACTTTTTGTTGATTCGTATACGTGTTTATTTAAAATATCACAAAGAAACTTGAAAATTAAAACACTGTACCGTCACTAAACACTGAAATAAATAACTTTATAAGGTTATAAATTACAAAGACACTTCTCTAAATAGTAATTTAATTTTACTATAAATGACACTTTGATTTTTGCTCGTTTACCATCCTGTCGTATCATACCACGTGCGAAGTTAATTGGCAGTATCGGCTTTTCCGAGACGGCAATTGTTTTGTTTTGGAAAAGAAATTCTTGCTCCGTATTATTTATGTCGTTAATTGCCTGGTCACATACGGAAAAATGTACCCACATAGCATTGTTTGGATTATATTAGCGTTCTATTCTGATAACGTACTTCCTGTCATATCGGGAAACCGTTCGGGACATTTGCATTCTCCCGATAACACGTACATAAATGCCTTTTTCTGATTCGGAAAGCGGTTATCGCAGTCGCCAGAATAAGCGAAATTGACAGAACCCCGACTCGTCTCATTGGAGAAAACCAACGCGTTTTAGGTTAACGACCTGTCTAACTCCTAATTCAGTCATAGAGTTGATGTTAATGGTTTTGTTTATAACATCGCTATCACTTGTGGCGGTGTTCATGACTGAAGACTGTAGAGTTTTAAGTTGCTTTTTAATAAGTTAAAAATACTTAAGAGTTGTAAAAAATTACTTCTACGCTAATAATTCGTCAAATAATTTACAAAATGGTAACTAGAGATAATTATTTTATTGGATATTCCGCCACAAAAGTTATTCACGATCCCAGAAAGATCAGTTAAAGATAATTTTTTTATAAAATTTCGTTGTTTGTTTTTTTTTCGTTGTAATTAATTATTATCTTAGTAATTATTTTATTAAATGTTCCAACCGAACATTATTCTGGTGTACCAAAGAAGGATCAATGAACTTCAACTTTTTCTAACTCTTCGTTGCAATACAATGTTTCAAAAATTCTTTCCATTTTCTTTATTAACAGTTTTCAAAATTATTATTTCATTGGGTATTCCCTTGCAAAGTAATTTTTCTCCAATCCAGAACGATTAGTAAAAAATTAATTTTTTATAAGACATTCAGTATTTCGAAAACAGTTCAAAATCAAAACAATAAGAAAAATTACAATAAAATTATTTCTCAACACAAATCTTGCTATATATTTCCAAAACGTAATATTAGACACAAATACAAGCGTGCGCCTAAATCGTACGAAATGCCCCGTACATTATTGCTACAAACACTCATAATTTGCATTTACAATACGTAAATGAAGAAATATGCATTCGGAAAGTTCTCAAACAACTTATTTCCATTAGCATCATCGGCCTGTCACCGAAGCAGGTCCGTAAATAAAACGCATTTCGTAAATATTATTTATCATGCGCGCTAATTAAAGTAATAAATAACAATTTACACATACACACTCGGGAGACTTGCAGCGGCTAACGGTTAAGGTTATTATGGCAATTATCACGGGAAACCTGCCTCTTTGTCAGCATAACTGTGTCCATTCACACTGACTGTAGCATATTATTTTCATTCATCCCGCGAGATGGGTTTAATTAATAATTTTTAACGCGGTCAGCAACACGCTTGTATAGATAATGGAACGGTAAAAAAAATGTGTGTCGTCGCAGTAATAAATAAAATTGTGTAATAACATCAACTATATGCATTATAACGTTAAGTGACAGATGGAAAATTGTTTGGAATATAACCGAAAACCTTTGAATAATGTTTCAATAATAGATTTAGTTTGAACTTTCTCTGTAGTTAGCATACGAAATTTTATTTAGCAAAAACTGGCGCATTCGCCAAATTATTGAATATTTGAGAATTCATATACACAATTTTTATTTTATATGAGTAGGACAAAGTTTAGGCTTAAGATAACTATAATTAACTGCAAGTAAATCCTTAGAAATTTATATTACTTCATTTCATTTCAAACATTGTGAAGCGAAATATATCATATTATAATAATAACGAGATTTTTGAGTAACAGAACAAGTGACGTAATGATGAGACCAAAAAAATTGAAGCAACAAATTTTATTATTTTTCTTGTTTAATGAGCTCGAACAGATAATTAAGTTAATGAATGGGTCTCAATTAAATTTTCTCAATCTTTTTCTTATTATAGTAGATACCTATATTACTATCAAAAATTATTTAAACTCCCTCTGTAAAACCCCCTGCTAATTCAAAGAAATGAATGGATATTTGATTCAAATTGCTGTCTCTTCTTTTTTTTTTGAACAATTGATTTTGTGATTCATGTTATTACCTCTGATATTAATAATAATAGTTTATTAATCCAAACAGAAGTAACTCTACGACGCCAAGTTACATAGTAACAAACAAGCATAAATTATGAACACACAAATTAAAAAATTGACGTCTTAGTAAAGTAATTACATAACCTAAAGGATCTTCAAAAAAATATACTAGGGATTTCAATAATAAATTGATATTAATTAGCCCATGCCAAATAAGAAGTAAGGTGCCTTATTGGGGGAATTCAAGACACTTAGACGCTCAAACAAAGGTCGATCGACTTTATTATGAAGTAGACAGTAGACGATACAGCAATTTTATCAGCTGACATCTTCTTTAGGTGCCTAGTACTTTGAAATTAAGGACACTGAGATCAAAATTCTATTCCGGATACTTAAAAGCTAAATGTTTCAAAAATTGTCTTTGTAGGTGTAGGTACATATGAAGACTATGGGCTGAATCTGATAATAAGGGTTCCAAACCAGTGAGCAATACTGGATTTTTAATCCAAAATACACTTGTTATAAATTTCCATAACCCTAATATTAGTATAAACTACTGACAATTACGAATGTTCTTCCAAAACTGAGAGGCAATTAAAAAATTCTATTTCTTTATTTCCACATACTCAATGCTCTCATCAATTTCGTATCAATATTTTTTATAATACGCCGTAAGTAACAACATTTAGACGCGTAGAGTCTTAACAGGTTTTTCATAGTATCAGAAAAAATCAGATTTCCACATTTTACAGCACAACGACTGTCGTTAATAAAGATTAAGACCAGTAAAGGGCCTAAATTGGATCCTTGTGGGAAACCCGAACTCTCAGTATGCCATTGAGGCTTAAATCTGTTAAATGCAACAAAGTAAGTCTTATCCTTAACATATAAAGAAAAACGGTTCATTAAAGAACTAAAATCGAACTTTACCACATTTTTGCATTAGATATATCCGGTATAGACTATGTCTAGGTAACAACTGTTTGGAAGATATTGCATGAAATTAATAGGTTAGACAAGATTATAAAGTCGCATTTCGAAACCTTTATAGAATTTGACAACACAGATAAAGTGCAAAAGAAATCTTAATTTTCTTCTTTATTTTGCTATTGATTTTGTTATCTTTTTTGTTTAAGTATACCTACACCGTGTCCACCTAGTGCGCGTAAGTCCAATATCTAGGTTAATAAAAGATATAACTTAATTTTTTTTCTACAGAGTTGCTTACTTTCCCGAGCTGCACAAAATGAAAATATATTTTCATATACAGGGCGTTCAGTTTTTCCTGGGCAGGTACCAACTTAATTTTTTTTTAAAGGAAACCTACATTTTTTATGACATTATCGAATTTTACGTGAAAAATTAATGGGACTTTGTGTTATGATCCCTATTAAAATATTGATAGTTTTCGAGATAATCGATTTTTAATTTTTTTTCTTATGTTTCGTCATTCCTAGTATTGACATAATTATGATTGTATGACAGCTATAAATTATTTTTTTTCAGGAACTGTAGAGTGAAGATGGCTCTTTCAAAAAACGTATCAAAAGTTGACCTACGATATACAGGGGGCAAAAAAATCGTGACTTTTTCAAATAGAACATTCTGTGTTTTATGATTTCATTAGATGCCTTTCTGTAGACCCTACAATTTAATAGCTTTTCCTATATCTAAGTTGCGCAGTTTTTGCAAAAAATCCCTTTTTATGTAAAATACCTAATTTGCACCCGTTCCTTTGTCGGGAAAAATATTGTAAGGTATAGGTTTCCATTTAAAAAAATTAAGTTGGTACCTGCCCAGGAAAAATTGAACATATGCAAATATATTTTCATTTTGTGCAGCTCGGAAAAGTAGGCAACTCTGTAGAAAAAAAGTAAAGTTATATCTTTTATTAACCTAGATACTGGACTTACGCGCACTAGGTGGACACGGTGTACATATACTGAGAATTGCAATTTCAATAAAAATGTTGGTATTGTTAATAAGGAATAAACCTATAATTAAATGAAAACCATTATTCTAACCACTAAAGTATTATACTGTTGAAATACCACGTATTATACAGGATGTTTCATAATGATGTGCAAATATTTTAAGGAGGTGTTTAGAAAGTAATTTTAGGGGGGTACTTCCAATATATTTTTTTGATTTGAGCCCCCTCTGAGAAAATATTCAAATCTCAAAGTGGCCGAAAAATTTAGATTAAATTTTTTTTTCACGAAAACGGTTAAACTTAGAAATTTGAATTTTGATATACGTTAACAACTAGTTGAATGGTATTTTTTGGTAGTATTTCTTTTTCTAGTTTATGTATTTGAATGAAATAAATTAGCACCCATTGGTTTCATTTCTTTAAAACGGTTAAACTTAGAAATTTGAATTTTGATATACGTTAACAACTAGTTGAATGGTATTTTTTGGTAGTCTTTATTTCTGGTTTATGTCTTTGAATGAAATAAATTATCGCCCCTTGGTTTCATTTCTCTCACAACTTTTTTCTACGTTAGCCAATTCCAACAAGAAAAATACTAACTATACTACATTTCATTTAGAAACTTTTTTTACTTTTCATATTTTTTTTCGTATACTTAATAGTTTACGAGCAAAAAAAAATATTTTTCCTTGGCGATTAGGTATATGTACATAATTAGTAGGTATAACAGTTACCGAAAACGATTGTCATTTTTGACATGCTTTTTGCAAACATTCATTTTTATCAATAGGTAAAGCTAAGCAAATATGAAAAAAAAATTAATAAAAAAAAAATAAAAGCATATTTGCACATCATTATGAAACACCCTATATTCCGCCGCCATTATTCTATGGCTAGAAATTGGCCTCAATGATTTGGGATCGAGGGGGATTATCCCTCTTTATCCTGCCTCATCTCGTGTAGGCCTGGACAGCCTTNTTATTATTATTATTATTAAGAATTTATTACAGATTCCAGAATTTCTTTGAGTTCTGTTATTAATGAAATACCCCGTATACCTCTGTGATTCTCAAACGGTGGGTTCCGGGAAATAGTTATAGGTGCGTCGCGATTTTTACGAGTTTATTTTATTTTAAAAAACAGGAAGGCCATTTGCATGCGGATTTATAGCACCCATGACGATCTAATAGCTAGGCTGGGCTTTTAGAATAATAACTATTGTTGTGCATAGGCAACAAACAATGGTTACAGTTCAAAGTGTATTAATTCTTTATACTATTTTATTTTGTAACGCGTCGTGAAGTAAAACCATTACTTTAAATGAATATGAAAATTGAAAACATTAGCGGGAAGACAATAAAATACTGATAATAATATTTTTGATATTATTTAAAATGCTATTACATCAACGTAGATAAGCAGGTGTATGTAGCAACATCATTCTAAACCGTAATTTTTATGACAATTATAAATTTTATTGTTCAATATGCACTGAAGATATAATAGTTATTTGTTTAACTAGGCAATAAAGTACACGACTTAATGCCGCGTCTGGTATTTAATAGACGAGGCGCAGCCGAGTCTATTAAAACAGCCAAGCCATTAAATCTACTTTACTACATAATTTTTTCGCCAATCAATTTTAATGTAGATAATCATAATAGCAAAGTAGGCTATTTATTTTATATTATTAAAATTATATGATACTTCTTTCATGAATAATAATAATTTCATCAAGTCATCTGTGATTGATGTCAGACGAGCGTTATTAAGTAAATAACTTAGGTAGAGTAATCGTCATATTGTTCCTATTTAAATTAAGCAAAAGTATGAAATCTTCATTATGGTCAATATATGCGATGCTCAGAGCTACTTTGAATGACTACAACTTTGATATTGGAAAGTATCTAAAATTAAAAGCATTCTTGAAACGGCAGTCGGATGGATATCGTGTTAAAAAAACGAATGAACAAATTAAAAAATTGGAGGCCCCAGATGATAGGTATTTAGGTACAAAGGTATATATAAACAATTATTTTTGTAAACGAAGAATACTGACTATTATTATTTTAGGTGGCAATGATTTTTGCCATATCTGGGGCGTACTGATTACTTCAAATAAAAATTAGAGATATTGAAGATATGGGAAATAGATTGCTGATCACTCTGCCTACTACAAAAACAAAAAAGATCTTTTATTGTAAGCAAATATAGTACCTCAAGACCTACACAAATAGATAGTAACATGTATATTTTTTTAAAGATTCAAATGGTAAAGCCAATTAATGGCAATTCATACGTTTGGGAAAATGCCAAAACAAGTAGCCGTGTTTCTCAAATTGAATAAAGCTCACGAATATACCGGACATTGTATCCGTAGAAATTCAGCTACACTTTTAACAAATTCATGAACTGATATTACAACTTTAAAATGCATGGTGGATGGAAATCATAACTTGTAAATCAGTCGTTAGCAAAAAAATTCCTTATTGCAAGTACATCAAGGACTAGAAGCGATTTTTTAAATAATTCAATCACTTTGGAGGAATTTAATAGTTCACAAGTATTGCGGGTGCATAAAGTGCATCTTGGAGTGCATCAATTTTTCCGAATTTTCTAAAAATGGTAAAAATTGACTAAAAGTTATAGAAATTTGTTTGCACGGATTTTCGGGGTCGGAGATTCCGAATCTGACCCTAAAAAATATGCCCGACGGCCCTGGGTCCCCTGAGGGGGGCAAGGGGGGCCTTCTGTAAAACATCGAATAGTTGAGTACCTAATTGCCTTCTAAATTTCCACTCGGGGGTTTTCGGGGTCGGGGATTCCGATTGTGACACTGAAAAGTATGCCCGACGCCCGTGTGGTGGGCTTTCTGAAAAACATCGAAAGGCACATCAGATTTTTGCAATAAAACTGCTCCACCTGCTTACCAACCATGATCTTGTAGGCTCATCTTTACATTGTAACACACGTAAATTTACATAGATTAGACAAGAAGGGTAAGAAAAACTAACAGGAAATTAATGAGTCGAAAAGAATCCTCTTTATTCTGAGAACTAATTTTCTTTTTATTTGCAAGGCAATTAGTGAGACAACTATCATATGTTTCTCTAACACTTTCACTATCAATCACAATTTTCATGTTCAGTACTGTCATCACTGTCTCCATCACTATCATCTATTATATTTTCGACTATTTCAGGATTGGAACAGTTGGTTCCAAAACAATTTGTACATGCAATTGTGCATGTAATTTCAAGCTTCCTGCACACACAAGATCTGCACGGTCGATAATCGGATTTTGTCGCCTAATTGTTATGCATTATCCACAGTCGCACGGGCCCAAGAGATTCTTTTGAAAATCCATGATCCATGAAATATTTTTCGGTTTTAAGGAATATTTCTTTGATTTAACGAAATGTGTCTCTTGGGAACGGATTGTCCAAGATTTCTCCAATTCTACGACAATTTTTCTCAGTGATAGACAAGCTAAGGTTAATGGATATTTTCCAGTGTCAGATTCGGAATCCCCTACCCCGAAAACCCTCGAGTAGAAATTTAGAAGGCAATTACTCAGCTATTCAATGTTTTACAGAAGGCCCCCCTTTGCCCCCTGGAGGGGGGGGGCAGGGCGTCGGGCATACTTTTCAGTGTCAGAATCGAAATCCCCGACCACAAAAACCCCCGAGTGGGGATTTAGAAGGCAATTACTCAGATATTCGATTTTTTACAGAAGGCCTCCCTTACACCCCCTGGGGGGCCCCAGGGCCGTCGGGCATATTTTCAGGGTCAGATTCGGAATCTCCGACGCCGAAAACCCGTGCACACAAATTTCTACAACTTTTAGTCAATTTTTACCATTTTTAAAAAACGGAAAAATGTATGCACTCCAAGATGCAGTTTATGCACCCGCAATGCAGTTCCGATCCAGCCCCAAAGTATAATAGATAGACTTTTTTCCTGATATTTCTACGAAGACAATGCCGAAAACCGCAACTCGATTGGTTCATCAGAAAAAAAATTCCGTATTCTGGGTGATTTTGGTCTAACTTGCCTGGACTAAAATGTTTACAATAAATAAAAATACTTTCGTTAAAGAACAAATTTTGAATTTAGCGACAGTAAAATTGATTCTAATGTCTAGGCAGTAAATGTGACACTTTAGTGCCTGACAGCTGTCACTAATACTACGCCTTTAATGTCGATCGGCAAAAAATAAAAATATTTACCGCAGATGCAAAAGATGTAACATCTAAAGGTCTTTATGATAATTTATTATTAAAAGGGGTCATATTATCAATATCACTGAACCTTCATAGTGTCAGGGAATACATAAATAGAAAGTCATTACTCACTTTATGGAATAACAAAGAAATTGCCTACACTATTTTTCGCTTATACCAATAAAATACTTTTCTGGTTCGGTCAACCGCAGAATGTGATAAAATCCATAAAATTCAAATACATATATTCTTTTTAGACTTTAGAATAAAAGTGTTCTCAAGTCATGTAAACAGAAGTTCACGCTAACTGCTAAAAAACCAACTGGGAATAATATTTAAAGCTCACAGCTCATCAGGTAGTAACCTAACCTAAATTTTATTTTTAAACGTTACACAGCTAACACACTTGTTTCTATTTTCTGTTGGCTCTAGAATACAAACGATTTTTTTGGCAGGCGAATCGAAAATAAAGCTTTCCTTTTCACGCGACCAAGGTCAACAAGTTTGGCGTTTGGAATTCAAAAACATAAATACAATTCCGTATAGGTTAATTACCTCAGTACTGTAATAAAATCTGCGGCCAGAGGCGTATCGTAAAATCAAACACCCCCAATTTAAGTTTGTGAAAACAGTTTTTTAGTTCGTAAAAAAATCTGTAATGGGTTATGACCGTAAGGCAAATGGAGTATTTAATAATCTCTGACTGAAATCACTCAAGTATATCAAAACTTCCGAGTGTTCGTTCCATTTTGTCTAGCGCCAACGGATGTCTCCTGGTCTACAATGTGTAAACAAAACGCTGGTCGATATGGCGGCAGTTATCGCGTTGGCAGGAAACGTCTAGAACACGCATACAAGAGGCACCGAACAAACGATTAGGCGGACGGCGACTTTGCCGTGTAAAACTTAATGTAAGTGTGCATTGTTACGAAAAGTCGCCGTAAAAATTTAATTGAATTCGTGAGACGCAATTTTAATAACCCAACCAATGCATCTCAGTGCGCTTATTGCCCAAAATAAGTATTTTCCGATTGATTCAAAGCTGTAGCAAATTTTTAAGCGGCATATATTTTGATGTTCTTCACATATATACAGTATATAAATAATACATATGACTGTATGTAAATGATATACAGGGTGATTCACAACTTATCCAAAAAAATTTGGGAATAGATGCGGCATGAGAAATGGAGTCAATGTCGTAAAAAAAATTTTTGTAAAATCCTTATAGTTTCCGAGAAAAAAAATTATTGAAGTTATAGTACATTCAACGACTACATAGCTGGACAACTGTAGTCTCTAGCATCATTCATAATGCGCGTGGAGAGCCACGTGGACTCAGCGACTACGAATACTGAAATCGGATTTTGCAATCGTCGTTGTGATAGTATTTTCCCGTTATCTGTGGTGTTTACAATAGTTTTTTTAGTAGTTAGTGTCAAAAATGGGTAGTTAGTGTCAAAAATGGTTTGCGTGTATAGCAATTCGGAGTTGATGGATATCGTTTTAATTTATGGTGAAGCATTTGTGTTATGGTGAATCAAGACAACATTTGTGTTAGTTCGTAGAAACTGAGTAAGACGGACCCAAATGTGTTTACACGTTGGTGGATAAAATGTTGAACAATTGTTGTTGTAACATCGAGTATGTCAAATGATTTTATTATTTAAAAACACAAATTAATTGTATTAATTAATAAAGGCAAAAGCAGTTTAACCGATATAAAATAGGTGCGATAAAATTCTATTTACATATTTCTTTCCTTGCGAAAGTTTTTGTCCGTTTTTATCACACCGCCATGCCGCTCACATTGGGCGAGGTCAGGTTTTACAGTGGACCAGTTTCCAATGCCGTGCAGAAGTGTATTTTTAAATCATTTTCGAACTGCCCATTTTGATTTTTTATTTACAAAATTGTATTTGTAAGGGTCCCCTGTACATCCAGAATTTTTTTTTGGATAAGTTCTGAATCACCCTGTATGTCTTCGTTTAACGTTATTGAAAAGTATGATAAACATCAATATTATATGTATTAAACTTTGCCTAACTTTTACTCACAGGATACTTTTTAAGACCAACCTTACTTATACTTAAGTACACTATATTTTGTTTTCAGTTTAATGTTCTTAAAAGAAGTACCCAGTACCCTGGACATGTTTTAAAGATAAAGGACTTCACTAAAAAAATTATGTAGAATTAAATATTTTGACATTTAAATAACTATTTCTTTATAGGAACTAGTACACAAGAAAATATATTCTTGTGTTTATTAACCTTGTTAATTTATACTTGTCAAGTTTTTCATGATATTTTAAGAAAGCTGTGCAATTAATTAGTTTAAATAGTATTCTGCATTATTTGTCTATATCTTCTATAGTAAAATGACATTTTAGATGTCATAAAAATAGATCGAAATCAGTCTGTATTCGGCTTCTCTTCGAAGCGTTGTTTGCGGCGGTTGTCATGGCAACAAGACGGCCAACACGGGAGTAAACTACGGCGTGGGGGAACAAGTGACGCTGATATTGAAGCAGCATAATTGTCATCGCCCATCGTCTGCCTTTAAACAGTTCATACGATACGCGTCGCCCAATGCACGATTATAACGGTTCTTAGTTAATATTTGTTTTGTATAATAATTGTAGAAATAATAATAATAATATTTATTAGCTCCAATTTGAAGTACAATCGCATAACATTTTACACACATTATTTTGGAAATAAAAGGTTAATATATGATTTGGAAAATCAGGAGCTGTTAAAACCTATACAATTCTAAAATATCAGATACTTTTAAGACGGCTGAAATAAACAAAATGTATGGTAATGGTGAAAGGAAAGAAAAAGAGAATAGAAAAATGGAGAAAAATAATAATAAAACAGAAAATTTTGTAGAAAAGGATGAAAAGTAAGAAAAAATGTTTCCTATGTATGATCCAGTTAATGTTGGCAGAAGTCCGAACTAATATTTATATTTTTTATAAAATCTAATTGAAAATCCTTCTCACGAACGTCAGTTTTTCGGTAATATTGTAAATGCAACTAAAAATTTCGAGATTCATTTAAAGTCGTTTGACCATCAAAATTTGAAAATTTTTGTGTGCGGCGCTTTTTTTTCTTTTTCGTCGATCAATATGCTTCACCTATTCTCATGTCGCGAGCCGCAACTGCCAAAAACTTGTTTTACATTCAGGTACCAAATATTTAGTTCGATAAATTGATTATATTATGATAGTGATGTAATATGTATTACAAAATTTTAGTAATTTCTTAGCTTTAATGAATTAACCAAGAAATTGGGAACAATAGAAGTAGTTCTAATTTATTGGGATTTTTTAAATATAATTTTATTTTAAATATTTAAAAAATAGATAACATCTGTATTGGCATTGTTTATATTGGCAAGCACTGTAGAAAGAACCCTAATAACAAATATTTCTCGAATTTTTCCTATTTTTGTACAATTTTTCTGGGAAAACAGTTTCTATTGAAACTTTGAACCTCTGGTTGGCGGCATGCTTTCATCAGAATTTTTATTTTCAAAGTAGGTATTCTTAAATTTGACCAATTTTACCATTTACATTTAAAAGAGTGCCACAAATATCTCTATTTTTTGACTAAATTCTTAAACAATTTATTGGGTTAAAAACTGTTAAATGTAAAAATCATTAAGCTTATTGGGCTAGAACGCTCTTTTGGCAAGAACATGTTTTATCCAAAATGGTGTTTCATTTAGAGAAACAAAAGTCGTTTTATTTTTACACATTTCCGATGTTCATTTTTGATTTGATTTCTAGCACTTCAGGAAAATTTATACATACAATTAAAATACACTGTATATAAGGATATGTTCATTACGGTGGCCCAAAAAAAACGAATATTTTTTTTTCGTGTCTCTTGTGAAAATATGCTAGTTTATCATGTTTTAAGAGCCTCCTCAAAAAATCAGCTCAAAAAAAATTTTTTTAGAGGTCGCTCAAGATTTTTAAAAATCTCCAAAATCGTCAGAAATTATTTTTTTTTTAAATTTTTTCTCGTTATTTTATAATTTTCTAGGTTGAAAAAAATCTAGGTTCTGAAAATTTCAAATCGATATTTTAATTTCTAAAGTTCACTCATAATTATTTTAACTTTAAAAGTAGTGTACCTAAAATGTTTTCGAGCGACCTCTAAAAATAAATATCAACGAACTAATATTTTTTTTTTATTGAATTTGATGAAGAAAATAATAGAAATAAATCATGACACTTAAAAAAAATCTCGAGGCAAAATTTACTACCGCACTGTATCAAATATTTATAATTTTTTAATTTTTTAAAATTTACGTGTATCGTGATTTATTTCTATTCTTTTGTTCATCAAATTCAATAAAAAAAAATAGTTCGTTGATATTTATTATAAACATAGGTACACTACTTTGAAAGTTAAAATAATTATAAGTGACCTTTAGAAATTAAAATATCGATTTGAAATTATCAGAATCGACATTTTTTTCAACCTAGAAAATGATAAAGTGAGAAAAAAAATTTAAAAAAAAATCAATTTTTCGCGATTTTGGAAATTTTTAAAAATCTTCTTCTAAAAAAAATTTTTTTGAGCTGATTTTTTGAGGGGGTTCTTAAAACATGAAAAACTAACATATTTTCGCAAGAGACAAGAAAACAAATTTTTTTTGGGCCACCCTAATGTTTTGATCCAAATAAAAAAAATATACGTATTACATTTAGTCACACCCTCCCACAATGTTTCTCTTTCTGCAGCTCGTATATTTGTGTGTGTATTTTTGCCACATAAATGTGTTACATAAAAAAAAGTGGGCCTTTCTCCCCACCCAACACTACCAGAGCATTATTTTCACGCTAACATATCGGGAATTGCACTCAGGGTCAATGATACCGCGTTATCTAACAGATTTTTATCTGTAATAGTGGCGTAAACAAATCTAATTTCAGTATGTGATATTTTTACCACCGCCAGAATGTAAACATAGCGTGAAGATCTTAAGTTTGTTTAGATATACCAGGAGAGCGTTGGGCTCTCTCGGTGATGGAGCGCAGAACAGATGTTCCACTGAGGAGGATACTATATTTCTAAACCTCTTATCTGTTGTGGTGATAAATGTTTGTAAATAAATTAGTAGTTTTAAGAGCTTAAGATAGGCTTTGTGGAGCATGATTTATAAATGTCTAGTATCGCGAACCTCGAGAATCAGCTGACAAACAAATCACATTAGTTCACATATTAGTTCGTGACCTATTTGTAGATTAAAATGTTGACTGGAACTACTAGGAAGTTAACAAAGGAACAATTGATCGGGTGACTCAGACCTCAGGATAACCGAGAAAGTCATTTACATACACAAATATAACTATCAGATCCACCAATGAAGGCTGAACAGAATATAGGATTAATTGCACCTGTGACGTCGATGCAACATTAAAATTTTAAGAACGCAAGGAATTGTCTTGGCTTAAACTACTATTTGGTGGTAAATATAATGCAACTATTTAACTAAAATAAGCAAAGCTAAGTGAGTAGAGTTCGATCAAATATGTAAGTATCGTAGATTACCAGAACGCTGGAAACTTCAATAAAATTAATAGTTTCCATCTAGATCCAGACGACATTCCAGTAAGTTTTGACTATAGACAAAGATGAGAATTTAGTATATTTGACAAAAGTATGCACCAAAGAGACTTTCCTCTTTAGGTATCAAACTGAAAGACGAAAGACCAGCTATCGTTTCTCTCCAGCAACGGCAGTTCCAAACCAGCCATTGGTTCAGTTATCACCTGGAATTGTAAATATAACGACTTAGAATATTTCTGAACCACATTAATGAAATACAGCAATTTCGCCATGAAGATAAAAAGAAATTAAAAAGTAACAATAGAGATAAACCTGAGAACTTTTAAAAAATCAATCAACAACAAAAGCCCCAAAGACGACCTGTGACGATCAGAACGCATATTGGAAGAAATTATATTAAATATTAAAACCCCCATAAAAGTTTTTTTGCCACCAGAGAAAAATTTTTTAAAATTAGTCAAATAAACCCTTGCTTTTTTTGGAGTTTTTGTTTTAATAAAAAAATTCAGAAGACGAACAGTGGATTTTCGAAATGTTAACGATCTTTTTAAAAGCGCGACAATAAAGTTAAAAATGTTGTCACCGCCGTTCTTTATGGTGAAAATTCAAAATATTTGAAATTTATTCAATTTTCGTGGCTAAAAACATACACAGGTATAACATATTCGAAACCGAGAGAGTTGCACTAACCAAATTTGGACAAGACATAGCTAATACAATGTGAAACATCGCCTTAATGTTAAAAATGTCGTCACTGCCGTTTTTGGTGGTGAAAATTCGGAATATTTCAAATTATTCAATTTTTGTAGTTGAAAACAGTATTGCATTGTCGAAACCAAGAGACTTGCATGAACAAAATTTGGACTGGACATAGATAAATGATGTGTTTTTGTATTTTCCATTTGTCTGCTTTTTTTGTGAGATTTTTTTGGATATATATTTTCATAAAAATAACCCTTGTGTGATCCATTTGGCGCAAGGGTTTATTTCACAATTTTTTTTAAATTTTTTCACAATAGGCAAAATACCCCAAAAATAGAGAAAAAAAGGGAAACTAACAAATACATAACTTTAGACAAAAGCTCATACAAGTAATACTACATGTGTTACAAACTGAATAATTAACTGAAATGAATTTTGGGAACCCTAGAACTTGAAAATAATCTTAGTACGTTTTGTTTATTTAGCGAAATTACCTTAATTTTAACCATAGCTCCTGGATTTTCTGCAAGTACTTAGTGTAAATTCAGTATTGCAAGTTGAAATTTGGATATGTTCTGGAAGGTACCAAAGCCTACTTCATCTGCGGCTGATCCAAGTATAGAAATAATAACAGAGGCATTTAATTTATACAAATGACGGACTATGCGATAGAACCAGGAAAACCACGATGACGTCTCCGGCTTTTTGCGGGCATTAAGCAACCTTATCTTCCACTCTTATGAATAACATGATCAGCAGCACAACTAGTCGTTGATGGGCACAGATATCCCTCGATTACGCAGATTTCCTATATTATGCAAATTTTCGCCTCCGTTTCGATACAATTTTAATGCGAGGGAATAAGTCCTAGGGCCAGAAGGCAGTTTGATCGATATTATGCAGTTGCTGCAGTGTCGTTATTTACAAGATAACATCGACGCGGCCGCCATTTACATACAACGAGGCACACTTAACGAACCCCTCGAATGCGATATTTCTTGGGGAATCGGACATGTATTGTCATCCTGTCTAAAATGTTGGAGAAGTATGTCTGCCTCCAGACGCTAGCCACGATTCCGTTTTTAAAATAGGTAGTAACGATTGTATAGAAGGTTTTCTTATGAGGGTACATTTTTCTATTATTTTAAGACAACATGATTAGGTAAAACTAAATTTTAAAATGTAGTAACGCTGTAATTAGAGTAGAGCAGTAGTCGAAATTTCTAACCAACAACTCAGAAATTAGACTGGAACGCTGTTGGTTCGAATCCCCCTGTATCATACGGTATTATTTTATCAATTAGGTACTTTTTATGTATCCTAAAAAGAGTTGATATTTGGTTCAATGATTAGTTTAATTTCCAATTTTCTTGTTGGTTGACGTATTTGTCAACCAATTCAGAAACTACATTTTCATCGCACCTAAACGGTATACGCGAAACATTCTCAGCGTTTATTTGAATCATTTTCCGGGCCCCATATTCTTTAAATAGTGTTTTCCGCAAAGACAAATAATTTCAAACATTTAATAACTGAATAATCTAAAGCTTATCAAATAATAGGAATGTTATGTCATGCCATCTGGGTATTTTCAAAGACGCCGCAGTAAAACGATTAAACAGGTGCAAAAAACGAACAAACCATCAAGGTTTTAGGTACTGAAATCTACGAAAATACTAACTTTTTTAAATATAATTCCACATGTAAATATTCTTATAACATTTACTTGCTTAGTCCTACATATAAAATTGTTTACTTTTATTTATAAGTACGTGAAAATAATTCTTAAAATGTGGGGTTAGAATAACAGCAAAGTTATTATTTTATTTGAGTAAATTTAAATGGTAACAATGAATAAACAAAACGTCAAGGATTTCATTTTTGTGCTTACTTTTGTTCTACACGTTTTACTTTTAAAGATTTCAGTACTTACAAACGCCGTAAATTTCACTATTTCTCGGCCGGGAATATGGCCACCTTAAAATAATTTGTTTGGATCCCCTGGTAAAGTTTCCTGATTAAAACCAGAACTAGAGGTCCAAAATTTCTGCAAAAATCGGCTGCTGAAAGAAACCGTTTTTCTCTAGAACAATTGAAGGACGGAAAAATTTAACTTTTGTTAAAATTTGGGACATAAAGAGATCTAACCACCGCGATTGTCCATGTAAACAAAATAAAGGATGTGCCAAAATAAAAATAGGATTTCACGAGGAAAAAATATTTTATTAATTAAAAAGTTTTTGTGTTTTTAGGCCAGTCATTCTAAAGGGAAAAAGAGCGATTTCAAGAAGAAATTGATAGGAGCAATCTGGCGACGGGATCTTGTTAGGGGGGGTGGGGTGGTGGTATAGTTAATGAAAAATACAAAATTAGTACAGCCAATTCGAATAAACAATGGTCAAAGTAGTCAATGAGGTTTTTCTCAAATATCATTTCTTCAGAGGCAAGATAGAGAAAAAGTCTTCAAATGAAAGTTACAGGTATTAAAAAAACCTACAATTTCTTTTTTTATGTATTAAAATCGGTGCATTAATTATCGAAATAATTGCAAAAACATGCATTTTTGCAGTATTTTAATTGTTAATAGCTTTTGCAATAATGGTCATAGGATAATTTTAGTCTACTAAAAATGAGGGTATTATAACCCTTTATGTGGCCACAAATTGGACCCGATCGGTCCAATAGTTTATGAATAGCATTTGTTTATCCCAAACACGATTTTTTTAAACGATTGAGCTAGGTCAGTGAGTGCATAAAAATCAATTTAAACGCCGGGAAATGATAGTTAAAAGTCTGAAAATTATGGTATGTTAAAAAGAAATCGTTTTTTTCTTCAATTTTGTTGCATTTGTTTCAATGCAAAAAAGGGGTATTTTTTATAAATAAATTGAAGTAACTCCGGAACTACTGGTCTCGATAAATAATGCACCGATATTAATGCATAAAAAAAATTGTTTTGAAAATTGTAGGTTTTTTTAATACCTACAATTTTCATTTGAAGACTTTTTCTCTATCTTGCCTCTGAAATATTATATTAGAGAAAAACCTCATTTTGACTACTTTGACCACTGTTTATTCGCAGTAGGGGCAAAATTGGCTGTACCAATTTATGTATTTTTCATTAATTATCCCCCCCGCCTACAAGATCCCGTCGTCAGATTGCTGCTATCAATTTTTTCACGTTTTTCCGTAGAATGACTGGACTATTTTAAAGGGTAGACATTGCCACTAAACATAGGCGTAGTCAGGAATATTTCTAGGGGGGACCGAGAACCAGTTTATTGAATACAGGGTATGGTTTGTGAAATCATAGTTTCAGAAATACCAAGAATGTATGGTTAAACCGAAGAATTTAGTGCAAAAGCCTTCCTACCTAAGGCCAAAAGCAAACAGTGGCTAAAAGTGATTCAATCTGACTGTTTTACACTAAACGCCTCAATTATCTAAACAAATAAATAATATACTTATTTCTGTTGAAATTTATCTATTAATTAAAACTATACAGAGAATGGCCAGTAATTTTTGGAAACTGAAGCATACAGCAAGAACTAGGGGGGTCTTGGCTACGCCTATGCCATTAAATATGAACTTTGGACTTTACGAATCCCCACAGGGAAAAGTCATATGGCGTAAAATCACGTGATCTTCGTGGCCAAGTCAGTTTCAAGTGCCGTATGGCATTTGGCATCACCCTGCTGGCACCACACGTCATCCAAATCCATGCCATCCAAATGAGGCCACAAAAAGTTTAACAGCATCTCTCGATGTCGTTTTCCATTGACAGTCACAGCGTTTCCAGTCTCATTTTCAAAAAAATAGACCAATCACCCTACCATCGTAAAATCTACACCATACTGTCACTCTTTGGGTCTACAGTGGTCGTTCTTAAATGATCCGAGGATTGTCTCTGCCCCATATTCGACAGTTTTGCTTGTTCACATATCCACTAACATAGAAATATGCCTCGTCGCTAAAGATGATTTTCTTAGCAAAATCACGGTCCATACACTTGTTGATTAGCCAACATCCAATCAACGAATATGGGAAGCATTAAATGGTCGTCTGGTTACAATTCCTGGGTTCCTGGAATCTTAAATGGATGCAGATGCAGATGTCTTGTTAAAATCCGTTGCAGTGTCCTTTTTGAAGAAATGTTCAACAGCAACGACCGACGCCGCACTGAGGTTACGGGAATTTCCGCCACACTATCAGTCACCACAACAATATTTTCAGCTGAACAGCTAGTACGAGGCCTGTTTTGTTCGTCTGTAAAGGAACCTATTTGTTCAAATGTTACAACTAATCTTTTCAGAGTTCACTCGGGGTGTTCCTTCTACTGAAAATTCCACGTAATTTGCGCGCAGTCTCAGCTACAAACTCTCCGTACTTGTAATGAATTTTCACAATATTCACAAATTATTTTAGTAAAAATATCATCAGACCATTTGCTCTTCACGGAAGCCGATGAATGAAGATTATAAATATGTTCAAAATGACTGGATTCAGAAGCATTAGATATATTTCATTATTTTCCCTTAAGTTGTGGGTACACATGCTGCAAGTGACCCATTTTTAAGCATTACGTCAAGAGCGCCAGCAGGACGCCGCCGGACGCACCAGCGTTCCAGGAAGGGTCTACGGCGGACTGGCGCCGGCGATCAGATGCGTACCCATATACCTACGACCGACTCCACACACGGGACTCTCCAGCAAACAGTCGAACCGACAACAATAAAAATAGTTTATTTGTACCGTTGATAGAGCGTTTTATTTTTGCTGTACATCGAAACCAACCCTCAAAGTGAATTTGTAAAATAATGTTTTTCTTAGTTAATTTTTTTAAGTTTACTATTATGTCAAATGTTTTATGTTAAAAAACATTTTTTTTAGTTATAGAAAACTAACATTGTGTTTCGTTGCTTATTCATGAAAAATTAAGATTTTGGTTCTTCTTGTTGTTGTTTAAATAAAAAAATATGTTAATTACTTGTGTTCGAGCTCTAGCTGAAATTTGAGAGCATCCCGTATCCAAATATACGGATTTTATTAAAACATACGTTTTCCAATTTTTTCGTTTTTTTTTCGAATTGTTAAAACTTTAACCTGGACTCACCCTATATATCCATTATCTGCCACTTTATATTTCAAATTATCATTTACATTTATTCTTTCCTTACGGTTTTCGCAGAAAAAACATCTTTCCCCTCAACCGTAGCAAAGATAAGTTGGTATCTCTGTGGTTAGCTAGTTACCCGGAAACGAAGACATAAATTTATCAAACCACAAGGGAAGACGGGACTAAATATAAATCTTTTTATTTCTCAGGAGAACCGAAAAACAAACAGAACGGCGAAAGATACCGATAAATTTCTGCTGTAGAGCAACCGGTTTCCTTTATGTTTCCTCCATAAAAATGACACAAGCTCCATTTTCTCCGTATACGTTGAGAAAGTTTCTAAATGATTTAAGAATATCACACGAATCTCTTATCTTTTAATTACCACATTTAGGAATTAATACCAATAAAAGTAAACTTCAAACGTGTTTAAATGTAAATGGTTCGAATCGAAACTTTGTACAACATGCAGAATATTTCAAACGCAGCCAATCAAACAAGCCAAATGCAGAAAGTGCCTATAAAATTATTTATAGAATATTAATAAAACGTGCGGCTAGGTTACATTTTGCCATTTTATGCTCAGAACCCGTGCTTAGTAAATAATTAGTTCTGTTTGTGACAGGCCAAGATTAAAGGAATAAACAAAGCTATAAATCGATATACCCCGAACAAGAGCGGCAGATAGTAGGAGACGGACATAATATCCCCGTCCTGTGCTAAATGTAAAGTTTATTGTGGATCTGACAAGCAATTTTTCACGGAGAAACACATAAAGATATAGAGAGATGTTATCCCCGTAGCTTCGACGACAATCCCAACGGGAATTTTAATGTAAAATCAGTTACAATCAATAACATGAACAGTGCATTAGTAGGAAGCATTAATTTCAAATATGGCGTAGGTCGTAAAATGGACTAATCATCGAAATAGAAATACTGCAAGACTTTTGTATCAGCCCTATTCTGTAACTCCTAATCGAATAGAAATGTATAAAATCGAATCGAGATCAACCCATCAAATCGGAATTGGGCAACATCGGTATTCTATAACTTGTTTCGACGTCTACTATCGAAGTTGTTGGTCGAAATCGACGTCGATCGGTCAAACTCTGTCGAAGTATTAGTTTTAAATATCGAGATCGGGTCACGCATGCGTTCTTGTGTTAGATGTGTCAGTTTGAGTTAAGCATAACCTCGCAACATAACTAATCTTTTTTCCTTTTCGTGTTTTAAATCACAGAATTATAAAATATTTGTACGTCTATACGTACGTGTATAGGTATATTTTTTATTTAGTTATCTAATTTGTGCATGGTTTATAATATTGTCTATCAAAGGGCTTAGTTTTACCATAAAGTAAAATTTTGTGCAGCGCAATGAAATCTACCATGTAGTTCAGCTGCTCTGCAGAAGTTTTTTTCTTTATTGGAGTCGGAACTGATATCATTAATATTTTTCAGTACTGACCTTCTCGAAAGATTACAGCGAGATGAATGTATTTTTAAACTAAACTATACAATCTAGTAGGTAGGTACAATTAAATTTACCAAACATGGGATTTCCTATTAAAACACATCTGCAAGTTAACTGTGCGTAAATTCCACATTTATCTTATTTGCATATTTCATATTTTCAAATTTCTAACCTTTCTAAATGTCACTTGGTTATTAAAGTCTATAATCACAGAGCAATGTATTGTTGCCATTACGCTAAACCGGCATCGAATCGAGGTCTTTCTCTACGATTTGAGTTACAGAATACCAAATTTTAGGAAACGATCGACGCGATAGATATTGAACTTTACGAATTGCGAACATTTCGACTCGATCTGAGCATTTCGATGCAAGTTACAGAATAGGGCTGAATGTATAGGGCGTATCTTAACGCCATGTTAACTTTAGGGTTGTGTTCCTTAGATCACTTTAGGTAAGAAAATCTTAAAAAAAGGAACTGGATTTCGAGATATAGCCCGTTGGAATTTAAAAAATACCTCATTTTTTAAATATTTAGCAACTCTTAATATTTTACAAGGACTGATGAGACTTGGTTTATAAAAGAATCTACTCGAGAATCTACCTAAACCCACACAATCTTGAAAATAATAACAAAAACAATAACAGATATTATTATTATGTAACCAAAGAACAATTAAATTTATTAAAAGTAAAGATGTTTGTAAATGCTCGAAATACATACCATTATTTTCAATGCAGGAATTTAACCTTCGTTGCGTGCTTAGGTAGGTTCTTTTATAAACGCATTTTGTTTTGGTAATTTGGTCTTTTCGTTAGCGTCGTGTTCCCCAATTCTTTATCATTATTTATTTTTTGCTCACTAATTTGCGAATAACTGATAACAAAAAAAAGATATCGAACCATTTTTGGCGTCAAAATGTAGCTATTTTTATGCTCTTTAAAAAGTTTTATCCTGCTATTTCACTTTTCTAAGAAAACGTGAAACAACCTAAACTTGGATAAATATCGCAAATAAATAAACAACACTTTCATTAGAAATTTCAAACTTATACTATATTCATCAATTTTTTGAGCTGAATTAATTTATGTAAAGAAAACTATAGCATTGCGTTTAAATTTTTTGAGAAAAATCCATAAAACGGTATACTTTTGAAATAACGCGATCTATAGGTTTCCATATTGAGGTAAATGACATTACGCATTCACCCACGAGATAAAGCATGAAAAGACCTTTCCAACGAGGTATAACACTATGGGCTTTTGATGAGCGAATCCTTAAAAAAATGCATTTTTCTGATCAGACATTAGGGGCTTCTCCCACCATTTCTGTCGAGACAGAACAAAATGTCAATAACAAAGATTATGCGCAATGAATCCGGCTATCCATATTTGTACTATTTAATATACCTGAATAGGAAACATTTCCGAGAAAAATTCAACTCTGTTTTGATATGTAGCTTGCGCCCCCTAGCGGCCGAGCTACGAACTTGAAAACTATTTCCAGCGATTTCTCTTGATCGATTTATTAATCAAAATTGTTTCCTGAAGCTCTAGGACTCTAGGGCCTATACTTCCTATAATATCGTACCTCGCCTACCTTAGTGGGACACCCTGTATATAAGAAATTCTTGTATTTGTTAAACATAATTTTTCATTGTTTGCAAATAATAATTTTAATTATAATTACAACTACAGAAATTGTGATGCATTGGTCATTCCTCAACATGGTTTGTCTTTTTATAAATTATGCCCAATTTATAAAGAATTAAATTTTATAATAAACTTCCTGGTTATATAATCTACTAAACACACGTCAATTTAAGGTTTTGGTTGAATTTTTATTGAAGCATTCATTTTTTAGCGTAGATGTAATATAATATAAAATGTAATAATTGATTTGATGTGATTAATTCATAAAATGTAAATGTAGATGTTTTTAGATCTGTTTTATTGACTACCATATCATTTATACTTTGTATTGGTATTTGATAAGAATAATAAAGATTATTAATATTATTTAAAATTTTTAATGTGCTCCATCGCAATTTTTCAGATAATTAAAAATTATGATATTACTAAGAACCCCGGAAGTTCTACAGCGTTTTTTGTAAATTTATTGGAGGCATTTGATGAATCAAAGAGAGTTAAGAAACTCTTTTTCAAAATAAAAAAGGTATCTTCAAACTTATTCGAAAAACTAGTCATTTTTGAGTTAAGAAATTTATAATGTACCAACGTATTAAATAAATTTAGAGTATCTCTTATAATGCATCTACTTAGGAATTTTTGACCTGCCTTTGTTGTTCTCAGGCTAAGCTCTGTGGGGGCGGGCCGGCTATAGGACGCCTTAAGCCCGCCCTGGTATTGATGTCGATTCCTGTTGTTGGTTCTAACACCCATACTGCTGGGATGGGACCGTTCTTCAGACAGATGTGGTGACATGTTCCATAGTGGACTCTGTAACTGCTTCCCAACGTTCGCCATTCTTCACTGTGGACATCTTCAATACATCAAGGGCCTATGGGTACCAACAGTGTGTCCGTCCCCACAGAGCTTAGTCCAAGAGCAACAAGGACATATGAAAGATTCCTATCTGTCTTAGCCTAAAGTGTATTAAAAATGTGTGATAGTGGCGACTAGGTATATGGGCCAAGCTATATATCCCGAATAACCATAGAGACAGAGAGAGAGAAGATTTCAAAAGTGGGGTAAAATATGGGTAAGGCATCAAAACAGCATAATAATTGAACAATGTATCAAAGGAGGCACGCATAATTCAGATTTCACTTGTTGTTAATCGAAATTATCCGTTTCAATCGTCGAGCACGATGGAACTAACGACACGGAACGTCCATTAGCAATCGACATTAGTTTCAAATATTAAGCCATCAATATACCATTAATTGTTAATTTCACGAGTTTGGCAACCGAAATAAAAATATCTATTATTAGAGCCAGTGTTTATTTGTTCAATGATTTAACCTCTAACTAGGCCATTTCCTGAAATATTAATGAGGCGAAATCGAACACTTTGTTACATTTGCGGATTTGCCAAATTAAATACAGAAATGTGGTCTAATTGCAACCGGTGCTGCAAGCTTGTATATTATTAATATCGAGTATATCAAGGTAGAGCATATTCGGATTCCTCTCAAACTAAACACAAAAGATGTTTTCACTCGATTCGAATGACTCCAAGTGAATCCAAGAAGTAATAAATATTTGATACAATATTTTTGAACATAAATTCCTTGTTCACAAAAGGTGTTTCTTAATTTGACTACCAAATTTCTACAGAAAAAAATAATAGAAAAAGTTCAAATGAACTGAAGGTCAATTCCGACTTCTTCCGAATATAAGCAGCCTGAAAATCTGTTAACAATGTTTTTTTAATAACTTCTAAATCTGTTGAAATATTAGTAGTCAATTTGGTATCCATTTTTGAATATTGCTGACTCAGACTATTTCTGGGATAGGGTGTAAATTTTTTGGTCCCTTGTTCAAGCGATCTACTTAAAGATCCCTACCCTGCGAGAAAGTGAAGGTTCGGCATTTCCACGTTAGGGCTTGCTCGTCTTTTGGCGTTGACGGTTAGCCCTACTAGCATAAATTTATAAAAATAAAATTAAAAAAAACGTAAATAATTATCTCCATTTCTGGAGTGCTATTATGAAAATAAACAGTTTATAAGGTAATATTGGAGAGGATTCAAAAAATAGGCAGATAAAATTAAGCACATGTAGCGCAATATTAAGCACAAAGATAAAATTAATAAGAGTTGAAAAACGCATAGAAAAAGGAAATCGGTTGGTCAAAATGGAAATGGTTATTTAATATTGTTATATTTTGTTTGTTCTTTTGTCATGTATTTTTTGTTGAGAATATTTTCAATAAATGTGAAAATCAAGGGCAAACAGTGCTACTAACTACATGGAAAAAAAAACTAGAGATTAAAACAGCTCTATGGAAACTTATCTAATTTTAATAGTTTTTAACGATTACGCAATATTAAAACAATTAAATATTTGGACAGCTGCATATTTTGTGAACTTTTAAAGATATTTCATGCAAATTTGGTAGAGGTATCCTTTAATGCTAAATAAGAATTTACTAGTGATTACTAGTATTGACTTTTAGATAAAAAAATCGGTACCTAATAAATATTTTTTTAATTTTAAAACCGGAGCCAATCAGAATAACTGCTTTGCAGGTAATTATTTCGTGTTAAAATTTGAAAAATGTTTCAATTTTAAATAAGAGGGGTATAAGAGTGGCTCCATGAAAGTGCAACACAGTGTATACATGGTGACTCAATCATAATATCATTCATTTAAACCATGTAAAAACAATTTTTACTAGACCCTTTAAAAGATAAGCAAATTACCCCTTAACACCCGCTAATTCGAAGCCCAACTTTGCATCAAAGCGAAACAGCTGATTTCCCCAGTCGTCAATTTTGAAATTGGTTTTAAAATCAAAGTCCAGCGAATCCCAACTTTATTAACAAAGTGCTATGGAGGGATGAGTGAGTGTTTTTTTAGCCGTATTGCCATTTTAAGTAGGTAGGTACCATACTACTCATTGAAAAGCAATAAGTCACTAAGTATACGTACCACAAACTGAATAATTAATTGAACATAACACTAAAAATTAATATTCAATTATAAAATAATGAAAACGTTAACAATAATGAAAATTGTAATAACCTATTATTCGAAAACCATTATTATCCTTAAACATATGTTTTTATTAACAAATAAATAATAATATTTAAAATGTAAAAAAATATCTTATTCATTCATGAGACTAGATAAAAACATCTGTTTATTCCTTGTCGTTCATTATACATTAAAAGCGCAGTAAAAACTAGGTTAATGACCGAATAATACGGTAGGTCAAGATTAACTCTCGATAAACCTTTGTGGGTCAGCGGCCAGGAGCGGTTCGAAAAGGCGTTTAAATAATAATTTGAAAATATTTTTTTTCGGCGTAAATATGCATTTTAAATTATTTTTAATCGCGTATTCGTATTTTACTCATTTCTCCCTATCTTCACTTAAAATTAATGACATTACTATTGAATCACCCTGCATATAACAAACACGGAAAATAATGTAAATATTCACTCTTAAAAAACAAGAAATTCAACATAAGGAAAAACATCAAGACTAACCATTAAAAAGTTATTGGTTATCCACATTACTCCCGTCATAATATATCAACAGATTTCCTACACCACTTTGCCTGCATACCTAACAATTCGTTAAAGTGTTGTCACTTGAGTGTTTTAAGACCAATTAGGCCCCGGCTGTTGCCTGTTTTGACAACTCTTAATAACACGGCTGTAAATTACCCCCGAACTTGTATGGCATAGACCAAAACCCTTCATTAAACATCCCGATCTGACAGCTTGTTTACCCGAGTATAATAAACGAGTCTATGATTTCTAGTTGATGGAATTCTCAACAATCGCGTACCTATGCGTGAATACTTTCAGTTTACTAAACAATCCACAGTTCAATTAAAAAGTAATCAATCTTCTTCCTAAGCACAAATCTATAAAGTGAACATTATTATTGCGGAAATCGTATTGCTGATGTTAACCTAGATATATGGGAGAATAGAAAGTGCTTGGAATCAGTAGTTTTGCCCTCAAAGCATTTAAAGTTTCAATAAGCTAAATATTACTATTGTATTCCCTATTACTGCAGTTTTTTAATGTGGCGAAAACATGTACAGGGTGATTCAGTCATAATTTAATTAATTTTAATGGAAGATAGGGAAATATGAATAGAATACGAATATGCGATTAAAAAAACATATTTTTTGTTAATAAAATGATCTGCTGTACTTTGATTTTAAAGCAAAATTTAACACGACTGGGAAATCAGCTGATTCGCTTCAAAGTTCGAACGCTCTGTGATGCGCCGGTACGTTCCCAGTCAGCAAATGTGATACAAAGTAGAGCGCCGAGTTAAGAGGTAATTTGCTTATTTTTTAAAAGGTCGAGTAGTTTATTTTTCTTTCGATTTTCTGTCTTTATTAGGCCTCCTGAATACGTGGTTAAAATTAATGACTAATCTACCAACTTCTAATATCGGCAGCATATTTGAGACATAACTCAACAGTGTCAGAATATATTAATGTAGCACTTTGTATGACCTCTTTGGGACTATGAATTACAAAATGAGAAAATAATCAATTAAGATTGCTTAGAGAATAATAATGGATTAACAGGTTTAATAAATAAAACGTCAACCCTTCAAAAACAATATAAATCATATCCGAAATAACACATCATAAATATTAATGTATAGCTTGATCATGATTTATTACAAAAGGTCAGTGTCATTTAATTTGCGAAAATATCAGAGGGTATTCAAAAGAAAATATACCAGAACTTGTCAAAAATTTTCAAAGAACAGATATTTTAACGAGTAGGTATTTTATTATCAGTTGGTCGAAGCTCAAGAGAATCCACCTGGTGGTCACTGTTTAAGCATACTGCATCTGAAAAATTGATATACTGCCACTGTAAAGTTGCCCTTATACGGTCGATCCCTTTGATAAAAAAAATTGCGCCAATCGAGTCGAGCATGATTGACCGTCTAGGAACCTGTTTGACGCTTAAGCCAATCGTTGATTGTTTGATCAAAAGTTTGACGGGTTGATTCTTAGGAAATTCCATGTAAAATATTTTACAAACACAAAGTATTTATGTAATAAAATCACTAAATAGCTAATTTTTAATTAATTTTTCATGTTTTGCTGGAATTTCTCGAAATAAAAATGACTAAAATAGACCACGGCAAAAAAAAATAACTCATCTGTAGTAGATGTGGAATAGTGATAAAATTAGGGTTTTCAATAACAGAATTTATGCTGCAGCATTTTATATAAAAAAATACAAATAAAATCTAAATTCAATTTTTAAAAAAATATGTGATATTCGTAGTACCTACTATCGCAGAAAAAAAATAGTATACAGGGCTATCAAGAAACCATCTTTCTCCAATTTTATGTATATATTCATACTATTATCGGCATCCTCGAACTGACTAGCTCCTGAAAATTTTATGATGTTTTTTTAAGTCATAAAAATTACTTTTGTAGCGTTTTGTACCTTTTTTAAGACGGTGATTTTAAGAAGTTGGATTTATTAGAAGTTTCGGTCATATATGTAGGGTGATTCAGTCATTAATTTTACCCACGTATTCGGAAGGCCTAATAAAACAGAAAAATCGGAAAAAACTACTCGATCTTTAAAAAAATACGCAAATTTGCCCTTAACTCCCGTTAACTCGGCGCCCTACGCGAAAGGGAACGCGCTAGCAGACGCACTACAAAGCTTTCGAATGTTGAAGCGAAACAGCTGATTTCCCCAGTCGCATAGAGGGTAATATGGGAAAAAATTCTACTCACTCGGTTATTTTAACCGTACAGTGATAATTTCTTTTTTACTTTTCCTCGAATATGCTTAATTTTATGATCTTGTTGCGATAACTTGATATATCTATATAGGAATTTTTTTAATCGAGTGAGAACCCATCAGCCTCAACACCAAAGAAAATAATTCGGTATATAAAAATAGAATGAAAATTTTTAACATTGAATAAAAATTAGAAGTGGAAAAAAACAAAAACAAACAAAAGAAACAAATAGAAAAAAAATAAAAAAACAGAAAAACAATCCTTTTAAAGACATTGACGCGGTAAAAGGGCTTAAGTATTATATAAATAAAGATAACGAAATGCAGTCCATCGAATTTCGGTAAATAATTTTGAGTGAGTTTTTAGCTGAAATTGTTGAAATTCTTATAATTTATCGAATGCAATTTTATTTATCTATCTAAATATCCACTTATTTTTTTTTTTTTGATTTGAGAATAAGTTTCAAGGGTTTGAGGTTAGGTTATTATGGACATAGCATAGGTTAAGAAATACAAAATATTAGGTCCAGAATAAAGTTTTCAAGAAATCACATTCTTTGGTTTGAAAAATATCCTTCGTTTGACTTTTTAGCTCAGATTTCTTGGATTTGAGGTTAGATATTTAAGAATAGAGGTTAGGGGCTCCAAAAATTAAAAAAATATAAGTTCCAGAAAATAGTTAGAAATTAGTTATTCTTTGGTGAGGAACATATACACTCTATGATTTTCTAGCTCAAATTTTTATTTTGAATTTGAAGTTGGGTTTTGAGGGTTTGAGGTTAGATTTTAAAGGATTTGAGATTAGGTTTTTATGGGTGTAGGTTTATAGCTTTAGAGTTACGAAATATAAGTTCGAAAATATAGTTTTCAAGTAATTATATGCACAGGTTTAAAAAAGAGTCAGTGTATTACTTTGAGGTTAGGTTTGATGAATTTGAGGTTATGTTTTTGAGTTTAGGTGTACGGTAGAAAAGTATTGTGAAGCTACAAGACTATTTTCGTCGTTTAATCAACCTCAGATACAAAAGTTTTTATTTTTAAATACCGAATTATTATCTTTGGTGTTGAGGTTGATGGATTCTCACTGGATTTAAAATAAATCCTACCTCTGTAAGTCAGTGTTCAGTTCTAATCGCTTATTTGTATTCTACTCATTTTTCCCTATCTCCCCTTAAAATTAAACATTATGACTGAATCACCCGGTATCTTTTATGTATTATAACCACCAAAAGTTTATAATATATTTAAATAAAAACGACATTGTGAAACATATGTTTTAGTAAAAATTTTCACAATGCATACAACCTTCTAATACAAACACAGAAGTAAACGTATTAGTACATTTAACTGCAATAAAATTAATGCATTTGTGAAGTTATACGAAAATACTTTTTACACATAATTACAATTTTTACACATGATTGAATTGACAGTTTTACGAAAAATGAAGGACCACTATAATATAGTAATTTTTTACAAAACACGTTTTTCCGCGTACATTCTAGTTTTCATGGATATCCATTATATTCTAATGCTTCACTCCCATTGCGAACTATAACTATGAATTAATGCCCCATCTACCTTTAACGGTCATGGGTGTCATTACCGCGAGACAATGTGTCGTTTAATAGCGTTATTAAAAACCCATCCGGAAATACCCACCGGAATAACACACACACACGAGTATTTCGGGGGCATTACATAATTCTATTACGAACCGAATTCCCGGTTAGCCGCGTTTCTCACGCGAACGCGACATAAAAAGAAGGCGCGCGATACGCCACAGCCGCCGCGTGTCCGGGGCCCTTTGTCATTGCCCTTAATTGGACCTATCTGGGATCTCGGCATCTTCCAAGCGCTCGGTGGCAGCTGTCCGGTCCAACGCCTAGCCCGTGTTGGTCTTTGTCCGAGTTAAATGCTTAAATATGATGAATATTTTGATCGTCCCTCATTCGTAGAGACAGTTTCTGGGTCGTTAATTTTCATTTAAATATTGTAATTCGTTTTTTCCAACCCAGCTTACAGAATAAACAACAACGAAATTATGACTCATTAAAGGATGTTATTATGTTTCCTATGCATGTAATCTTCAGGTTATTTTCAAGACGTTCTGACCGAAATTACAATCTGACGATTCTACCAGAGGCAATTTTATGGAAAATATCCACATAGTTTTAGAAAAACATACTAAATAATCTAGAAGGCATCGAATAAACAAAGAACATCTATCTACAAAAACATCACAAAAAATTGTGAAGAATCTTATTGACTTAAAAATTAATCATAACATTGTGATTTTTCAAAAAGCCTAATGTTAAAGATCATTAAAGTGTCTTACAAAAAGATATTCTTGCTCTAAGTCGATAACATTAACTATTTTAGAGAAAAACTTACTTAATGTTTTGTGATAATCCTAAAAACTCAGCTAAAATGTACATTCCAAGAGGAAACGTTATCCTGTTCTGAATGATATATATATATATGTACAGTGTGATTCACTATATTTTGACTTTGTTAATTTAAATGCAACACCCTGTATATTTTTACATATTTGAATAGAACGTTCCCTGTCGAGTTTAGTTATATAGGGTTTGTTGGGTCCATCTCTAATAATAAGCGGGATACTATTAAAAAACCAAAAGGTTTTTTATTAAGAAAATAAGATATCTTGTAATTGTTAAACCTCTTTCAGGCATTTCTGAATTTTTTTCCAATTACGTAAGGATTTATAGATTTAATTATAATATATCGGACACTGATACGGTCCAAAATGCGTATAGGTAATTTAACAAAATCTCATTAATTAGGCCGTGAGAGGCCTACTTACTCATGGACAATGTTATATGGTAGGCCGTGAACTTTGAACAATTTTTGTAGAGCATATCGTCTATTGGTAAGTAATTCGTTTATTCGTTTAATTTTTGTGTTACTTTTAAAGGTGATTTGATTAAATTTTAGCATTTTCGAACACAAAATTTAAACCGTCAAAACCGGCTTTCGCACTGCGGCGCGCGGCAGCTTCGATATCGTACACTTGTATGTCGCATCAGGGACGACTTTTTGTATAAACCTTCATTTGATTTTTTTTTCAATTTAAAATGTAATATTTTAGGAGGAAGGAATGCATTTATTTCAGAAACACCCTGTATATCTATAAAAAAATTGTTTTGAGGATATTTCTTGTAAATGCCTCCCGAGTATACTCACAGCCTTTTAAACTGATCCAATCTAATCAAGCGCGACTAAAACCTTAAATACCACTATTACCGTAACTCCTATTACTGCGTTACTAATATACATTTTAAAATATAATTGTCTTAATGTGATGTCTTGTACCTTTTTATAAGAAGTAACCTACTAACTAACCCTGTTGACAGCGCTCTTTTTATCAACTTATACATTTTAATTTTTAACTAATTCAAATTAATTCAAACTATTTTTTTAAATTCTCATCAACCTAAGTTATATATCTACTCTTTAATAATCAATATCTAGCTATGCTAATGAAATAATAGACAAGCTAAGTAAAAATAAAACCAAGTAAAAAGCAGTAAAAGCAGGTAAAAATAGAAAATTTCATATTGAAAAAATATATTGAAACCTTCAAAATAGTTACATATCCATCTTCTATTTTTATTTCTAATAGCTTTGTTTAGACAAAGACCAACTAGAAACTCAGCCAATATAGTTTGATCAATTTATTTGTCTTTTTTAAGAATTGCCTCTTTTAGTGGCTTCTTGTCTGTTGGTTTTATCAGCTAGGTTATTAGACAAATCAAACTAAGTCTGATATTTGTAGACCGTCAGAATTCATGAGACATTAATATCGACACCCCCAGACCTCACGACAAATTACGTATTTATTATTATTATTTATTAGGTACCTACTCTATTACAACAGTTTAAGTGACAAATCGCCTCCTTTTATGGCACACGTTCGTAGATCTGACGGCGGCATTTGTGCTGCCCTCTAGCCGTAGGTGCCATAACTTCCCTTGAAATTGTACAACAATTGTATCTAATGGCCATATTGTGGGGATACCAGTTTCCTGGTACGCCACTGTTTTCACAGAAATAATAAAGTAATATTTCGGCGTAAGGTAGAATAAGTGAAAAATCAAATTATTAATAAGCTTAGCATCTCAATGTAAATATTTAGATTTAAATCATTTATAATGTACATTTAAGTATATAATCCTGCATCAAGGGTATTTGTCGGTGTAATTAAATCGTCCTAATCCATTAATAACTTTAATTCCAAGATAATTACCAAAAACACTGGTACACTTGGACAGGTAATTCTTGGGATATAAATGAGTTTGAATAGGTTCCGTTACATGCTTATATTCTTCATTAAGACGTTATCCCAAATTTAATTCTTTCAAACTGTTTTGGTTTACAGACTGTCGCCTACAGTCACGAGTGAGTCCCACCAATTTAAATATCTACACATCTAAATTCAATATAATGACCTCAATTGTAATGAAAACTACAACTCCGCGGGAATTTCAACTGTCCCATTGTTTCGGAGCAGGAACCGGTGCGCCTCCGGACTCGGTGGAATAAGGACCACCCTGGGGGTCGTTGCTATTCTTGAGATATTTATTTGTGTAAATTAAGTTCAACAGGTGCTTCCCAGCTGCGAACACATTTTCAAAAATGGGAACATTAGAAATAAACTGACGATATTCGGTAAACACTGATAAAAATTAGTAAACTTCCCAAAAGTCTTTATTGGAAGGTTCAGAATTAGCTTCTTTCATTATATTTCAATTAACAATTCTCTTACGTCTTATTATGCTACCAAGTGGGCAGTGCCAACAATGACCAAGTGGTTAGTCACTTAAGTGTAAATCTACAGTACATTGAATTTAACTTTAACTAAACACCAACGTAAATCTCTCACTTTATGCGAATTTTAAGCTGAAATTGTTTATGTTTTATGTGTTTTGGTCCTTAAAGCTGCTAATGCGCGCGCAAAGTCTCATATACTACGTCACCCAACGCGGTAATTCGAAATGATGATTTAAACATCTCTTTTGCACAAAACTAAAATAAAAAATTAAGGAATAAACGCTACACAAATCTTAAAAAACATATTTAAAAATAAATGAGAGATAATCTATTCGCACCTATAATCAAGGATCACTGACTTAATAACAGTATGGAATATTTTCTAGTCTCTTTAGAAGACCTACGCATATGTCGAATTGATGTATATAGCAACTAAAAAACAATTAAATATGATGTTCTCCAAGGAAGGCCAAGGCCAAATAGGTAGAAACACATTTCTCAAACATTAAAAAAAATTGTTTAACAATATGACATTTACTATAAACTTTACAAGACTTGATCCAATTTTCTAAATCTAAAAATAAATTACCAATATAGGTATACCGTTCTAGTGCAACTTGATGGTAGTAGGTACAGTTATAAGGGGTAGTAGACAGACCATTCAACTAGTACCTTGAAATATTTAAGAATCTACATCGATTCATATCCAAATTGGGGCATAAATGGCAATTATCAAAAACTCATGTGTTATATATCTGTTCAATAAAATAAGCAATATTTTAAATACTGGTGATATGAACATTCTATATCTTGCACTGAGTGAATTTCAAAAAGTTTTCTGCTAAAGGTAAAAAATTATAATAATTTGTATATGTGTATAAAATTTATATTATATGTTCATTTGACGAACAACATATTTTAATTATTTATGTCCTCAAATAATTTTATTATATTGATGGTAAAGTTCCGATTCAGAAGGTCTCCAAAGCGCCACGTTATTAGTAAACGAAATGTCCCTCTTATTTCTCCCTTTCGCAATTTAAACATGAATGATTAATAGGTGCCTATAATAAATTAAAATTACATGAATCACACCAATTTCCGCATTACTGCACTGCACTGCCAGGCGACTTGTCGATAACTGAAATTTATGACGCAGTCGACCAGAGCAACAGTGCGTAACGTCGTTTGCCCGCACGCGCATTCCTCAACTGGGCGTATACATTTCTACCACCTGCACGTTTAATTCGACCAGACCTGTATATGGGTATGGCTAAATAAATATGGGAACAAGTTTTTCAAATAATTCAATGCCGAGTTGCTGCGTCAGCGACCGAACCTGGTACATACTGTCATCCTCTTTGTTCTTCAATTGATATCGGAAAGACTATACCTAATTTGAAAACCAAAAAAAGTATAATCATCAAATTTTACACAAATTTTCTACCAATGCATGTGCAACTTCTCAACAATTTTTCGAAAATTTCTGTCCCTTGGACGGGTGTTGAAATAAGCATTCCCTGAGTTGTTTTTTGCCACAACTTTCTTGTTTGACAAAAATTAATACTCAAAAATACGTATCGCATAGCTTGGTTTATTTTAAAACTTATACCTCTCTCACTTTTTTGCTTTAAAACTAAGCGTTTATTAACAAAAAAAAATAAATAAAAAGAAATATTTAAGTAGCGGTTGTCACGCTGTCAATAGATCTTTTGTAACTTGCGAGTGCTTCCTCGGATTTGCTACACAATAATTTTATTTTTTTTTACTATAACTTGGAAAGAATTATGGCAAATAATTTTACTAATGATGAATATGTTGACATGCTGCAAGTATTTTTTTAATGTCGGAGAAACTGTGCCGCAGCAAGAAGAATGTACAAACAAGACTTCGAAAAACTGGGGGAATACAGACAGAAATTTTCGAAATCTTGTTAAGAAGTTGCACATGAATTAGTAGAAAATTTGTGTAAAATTTAAGTATTAGGTAGGTATACCTTTTTTTGGTTTCCAAATTACTGCGGCTTTTCCATATTTTTTTAGAAACTTTGAGAGGCCGAATCTCCTAAGGGATGAATATTTTACTAAGGTAATTTTTATGCAAAACGTGTCCATTTTAGCTGTACCCGGTATCATTTGAGCTACTTCCCTTTTAAAACACTCTGTATATATTTATACATTTAATTTAATCCATATCCACAATATTACAGATTTATAGAACTCAACAAAGAGTTGTAAATGCTCTATCATTTTGTAATAAATAATGTATGTGTTTTTCTATTCAATATTATTTTGTTTACCTTATTGTATTTTAAGCTGATAAAGCTGTTATATTTACCATTATACGTTTTGTTTCATTCTAGTATATCTACTAATGTTCAGTGAATATTTTGATGTTTATAGGTTTACGGTTTAGAAAAGTTGTCAGATTCCTTCCCAAAAGAATTTATTTGTTAAAGATTAATAAAATCTGCTAGTAGGTACAAATTACAAATGAGACATTTACTCGGTTTTTCATTTCGACGCATCTCTTGAAAGCTACTTCCTGCAATTTTGTGGTTAGGAAATCACTTATCCGATCGGTAACAAATAGTTTAAAATATCCTCAGTCAACCAACACATCCTCAATGATATCGCAATCTATCTAGTACAACACTATTCTTCTCATAAAATATATTTTGCTTCCGTTAAGCATATCTAGTATCGATTTCGCCATATGCCACTGTAATCGTTTGAAGACAAACCCATTAATAATAAATTTTTAGATGAAATAAACATTCCTATAATTGATAATCTATTCGGAGGATAAAATTAATTTTCGAAAATATAGAAGACAGATAATAAATGAGAATAAATAATATTTGTGGTTATTTCTAAATGAGTTCTATTTCAGTATTAAAAATTAATCACAGACATTGATAATGACAGTAAACAACTTGTATTGTTTTTTCGCTTAATTTCAAAGAAAATTCTCAGAAACTTATGACATATTTCGATACATCGCTATTTCCGAGATTAGTTTAGATTCTGCAATGCATATAGTTTTGAAAATTAGGTGTTCTAATAATTTAATATAATAAAAAATAATGACAATTTTATAAAATTGTCAAGAATGGTCGTTTGTTTTTAACTTAAACGTAAAAAAAGTTATGTTAGTCCAGGCGGTATCTGTTTTAAAAAGGGTATACTTGGGTAAAACGCATATGTTCGGAGATTTTTTATTTAACGGCTTCTAAATAACATCAGAAATGATAATTTTTCTATGCAAATAAAAAAACGTGGGCTTAATTGTTAGTGCAAAAAAGTATAAAAAAATAACAAAAAAATTCATTTTTTTCTTGGATTTCTCGTCGACAACGCAGCAGCTATTCATTTTAGACAAAAATTTTGATCAAGATAGAGTTAGTTGCAATTCGAAAAAATAATTATTGTTATTGCAAAAATCGGAAAAATAATTTAAAAAATTACAAAAAATGCTAGTTTATTTGTCAATTTTTTTCAGACACTTGAATAATACCTAGGATCTTCATACTTTTCCCAATTAAACTTCTTAGTGCATAGAATCATCACACCAAATTTCATCCAATTCGGTTCTATAGTTTTAACATATCTAATTGCTTAAATTCATTTTTAAATTAAAAAATTTTCAAAATCAAATTTCTAAAAATCTAAAGCCTTTGAACACTTGAAAATTTCACCATCAAAATTTAATTACAAAACTTTTTTTTCCTCTTCCATTTTTGTCTAAAATGAATAGTTGCTAAGTTGTCAACGAGAAATCTAAGAAAAAAATGAATTTTTTTTATTTGCATAGAAATATTATCATTTCTGATGTTATTTAGAAGCCGTTGAAGCAAAAATCTCCGATCATATGCGTTTTACCCAACCCGAAACAGATACCGCCTGGACTACGTAGATTTTTGTAAATATCAGACGAATAGGTATAGGCCTAAATAAGTGTTTAAATTAAAAATAATAGCAAATCGAACATATCAGTGGTGATACCGTCTATCTGATAAATAAACAAGAAATAAAAATGACTAGTGCCTATTTTTAAAAGCTGAACACTCCTCCACAAAGAAAGTGACACCCATTTTAATTCACTCGTGAGATAAAATTAAGTTGTATTGCTATTCCCAGAAATGTTGTAATATAAGCTATGCATTCATTTAAATTCTTTCAGACCATCAAATTAGGAATACAAATCACTCCATATTTTGTCTTTACCTGTGGATGAATGGATTAAAACATTGACAGTCCGCTGACAGAACACTGCAAATAATGTGTGCGTCTTAAAGACAGACTAACATTTTTGAATCCTATCACACAAATAAATTGTATTGTACCCTATTGTGACATAACACACTTACGTTTCCAAATATTGAAAAATCCTGTATACCGGTTTTCGATACATCAGAAATCCCTCGACCTTTTCTACCATCATTGTATCACTGAACCATACTCGAACATTTAAAACAAACAAAAAGCAACAACAACAGAAATACACCACAATCAATCAATCACCCAGCGAGTGACACCGTCGCCGCCGTCAATAACAAACTTCAAACGTTTCCCGGGGCATTTTCGCGAACTCCGCTTCTATTTTCGATTTCGGACACCGTGGGGGGTTCGATCAGATCGCTGAGCGACGTCGTCGTCTTGCTCGACGCTTCGGCCTGTCCGTCCTATCCCGTGTAGCAATTGTGCATTCTACCACATACGCAAGACTATGGCTCGACGTACGGCGCGTAGATTATAGACAAGTAGTCGCAGACTCGGCCCCGCGACGACGCATGCGTCGGGACGCACGGTCTCACCCCAATCGTTAGGATTCCAACCCTGTGCCGTCGCGACGTACGCTCAGAAACGTATCTGTTTGCAATGAACCGTTGTATTCTAAAATTTACTTAAACTATCCGAATCTGAGAATAGGTCAAAAATGATCGTTTATCGTTAGAGCGGCTTATAGAATAATAGTCCGTCCCCTCGCCCACACAAAATTGGATTTTTCCTTATTACGATTATGGCTAAAGCTACAAATTACTGTCAATAAAAGCTATTTTTTTTAAGTACCCATGTAGATAGTTATTTTCGATTTTAATTTGACAACGAGGCAGTAAAGAATATTAATTTCACATAAATTAAAAATACTGGAGTAAATAATCCTGGTCGTCCTTGCTTAAAATTGAAAACAACTGACTACTTCAAAAAATAATGTTTATTGGCAAATAATTTGTGTACCAAAATTTATATAGATTTCTAAAATCGTTCCAAAGGCGTAAAACAAAAATCCATTCTCAGCGGCCATCTTTGTGGCCAAATCTTTCTAACGAATGATTTCATCATGTCTTCTTAAAAAACATAGTTCATTATTAGCACGTTCGCCATTGTCAAAAGTTATGAAAGAACAAAAATACTTTGAATGATTGCATTATTTAACAATTTCAGTATTTTTTTTTGTATTCATTATAATTAAACATATCACTTTTAGTTTTTATTTCGGATAATTTATTATTAGCTGCTTACTCGGGGTGTAATTCAACTAGTTGGGGCATACAGCCCATAGAGCAATTGATTTCCGCCATACATTGTTTTATTTCATTTGATAGGATAAAAAAAATTGTTTTGAAATTGTTTAATTTCACACAATACTTTTTAAATATGATACAAAATTTAATGACCTCGAATAAACTTTTCTCGTGTATTTTTCATGTATTACTTAAGTTTATGCATATAGGTTGTTCTGTTATATCTGTTTCCAGTTTTTAATTATAACTATTTCCTAAATTTTTTATCAATACCTCCCACGTAAATATTTCACAAAGTATGATTATTCAATACATTATACATTTAGTGGTCCACATGAAAAAACTTTTTCTGTTAATAATTTTTGCTTGTCCGAATATCAAGTAAGGACAATTGACATATCTATAAAAGGAGATTATTTAAAAAATCGGCACAACCAAATATTAATTCTAGTCAAATTAAGAACTTTATTATGAGGGTAGTATTTATTCCATTAATAATATTGATAAAGTCATACTGTAATTAACGAATATGAAAAGAGATCGAATTAAAAGTAAAAGCACCCGCATCAGAAAAATTTTGAAAAAAGTCAAAAACTGACATTTTTCGATTTTATTAAAATATTGACTACTAGAATACGGAAATTTAAATTTAGTCAAAATAAATAAGTTAGAATAAATCATTAAATTCTATGAAAAATGTAATACTTTTAATTTTAGATGATTGAAATAACATAATTTTCTTCTAAATTAAAAACTGACCGGAATATTTAAGTTATTAGATATATTTTTTAAATCGTATAAAGCATTGTTGCACTTGATGTCTACATTTAACCATTTATACTTATATACAGGGTGAAAAAATATATATAATTTTCACTAAAGGGATCAAAGTAATGTAGAATTTAATTCTTTAAAAATAGTTATATATGTACCAAGGGAGATGCAGGGATAATTATGCCCGCAGGCGACAGGTTGAAAGCAAGTCGCCTAAGGGCATAATTATCCTAGTATCTCCCGTGGTGCATACAACGTTTTATTTTTTACTTATTGTTAGACATCTGATTTTGTATTTATTTTAAATTTAATAATTAAATGTAAATGAGAATGAAACAGTTTTCCAACATATATAAACGATGTAACCAAGATGTATCTATGACACCCGCAATTTTGTTGATTTTGACAATGTGATGTTTGATTCTGGGGAGACATATTGAAAAGGCAGAATGGATAATATTCCAACAATAATTGCTACTAGAGCCAATAAAGCCAACGAAGAATTATTGCCTAAGAAATCTAAATTACTTTATGATGAAGAATATAAGAGACTTGGACAAGCAAAAATTCAGTGACAGCTGTTAATGAAATTATATTAATGGGATATTGCCGATATTGCCAAGAACTTGTGTGAATCTTTTATCACTTTAAAGAAACATTTTTAAATTTTTGATAATTTATATTTTTTTATACATCTTCTAGTTAGAATTATTCAGCCCTAACACATTGTGGGCAAAGTATTCAATGTTGAAGACCACATTATTACTGCGCAGAAAACTAAATATAGGAGAATATTATCGATTCGAGGCTTACTTGAAGCAAATATCGAAATTCATATTCCAAAAAAATCTGAGATATTGACATGAGAGGATGTTTTGAAATTTATTAGAAAAACATCAAGTCATGCATATCTTTAAAAAATGGTAATATAGGAAATAATTGGCTATATTATTGCATGTGCTTAATAGGTTTTTGTTATTGTTGGTTGTTTTAGCATGGGTGTTTTTGCAGATTTTTAAGAAGAGATGAGTTGGTACAGCTTTCGATAGATGATGTAGATGACAAACGAATCGTTGTTGTAGTAAAAATTAACGATACAAAAACTGGAGTACCAAAATCTTTTACTATTGTGGAAGAAAAAGAAATACACGCTCTTCAATAGTATGGACAGTATATATATATTTGCGACCAAAAGAAATTAAAGAACGGCGGGTTTTTCTGACATATCGGAATGGTCAATGTACTGCGCAACCAGTAAGCAAAAATACCTTCGGTAGCATACCGTCCAGGATTGCAAAATATCTCGGCTACGCAGATGCAAAAATGTACACAGGTCATTGTTTGCGTCTTACATCGGCACCTCTTCTTGTAGATGCAGGTGCAGATATGATAACATTGAAAAGACGTGGAAAATGGAAGAGTGATACTGCAGCATCAGGAGAAGATAGCATAACGTGGCGTAATGGCAAAGAAAATTTAGGTAGTTTTTCTGGTGTTACTGTTAAAGGTTCCTTCCCAAATTGTACTTTCGTTTTTAAAGACGGTTGTAAATAATTTTTGTTATTAATTTTAAGCAAATTATTGTTACATATCAAAAATATTAATGTTATTAAATTTTGTATGTACTTTCATTTGTCTGCTTCATTTATATAAGGCACATTTACTACTCTACCCTTGCAGAAAAGAAAGGTATAAAATAGTTCAAAATGCGGGCGATAATATTTTGGTCCGCTTATTTCGCCCTAGCATATGACGTTGTTTTCCTATTCCATTTCGTAGTAATAAACATGCTATATCGCCTAAGTGAAAAATAAAATATCTTTCCATTACTTGAATTATATTAAAAAAAGTAAAAAACGCCCTTTTTAAAAATTAGATGTAACTTTGTTTTGTAGTTTGACAAAAAATCTTCTAATCTGATAAAAATTTGAAAGTTCTATTCACAGGTCAGTGAAGCTAATTTAATTTTTTAAACAAAACTTCCGAGAAAATAACTTGCTTTCTTTGTAGGGATTGTATATAATTAAATAATAATTATTATTATATAAATATAATAATAA